>NC_137112.1:7046680-7051680 GCF_949357685.1 Gobio gobio | reverse complement strand
CGAGAGACCCCGGCAAGGCCGCTTGAAGCATCTTGCTACCCATTTTAACATCATCATCCTAGAAAAAGCTGCAAAAAAACATCACAGCCTATTTTCTTGCTGCTCAGCACCCACTTTAACATCATCATCCTGAACATAGCTGCAGAAAAAAAACACAGTCCAGTTTCGTGCTAATAGGCAGCCGTGTGACAAGGTGGTCTAGTGGTTCAGGATGATGGACTGCTAATCCATTGTGCTCTGCACACGTAAGTTTAAATATCTTCGCCGTTTGAAGGCTTTTGTGTCACAGAGAGCCTAGTGAACAGGTCAACCGCACGGTTGCCGCTTGCATCTATCCAAATGTTTACAACACGTCATGGCGAGCTTAAACTGAATCGCATTTTAATGATAGCAGCAAAAAAAGCTTGTGTTCATATCTGAAAACCTTGTTGTGGTCAGGATCAATACCACAATCCCCCTGGTACTTGGATATGAACATTAAGAACACAAAGACACTCCAAACACGTGCCGAGAGAAGATCAAATCCCGACTATGCCAGCCTTCTACAAGCTCAAGAACAGCACAACTCTTTGCTTCAACAAGTTATTGAGTCTCCTAAGAGACTGACAAAAATTGCCGTGGATGACTGTATTTCAAATCATTCTGGCGGGGTATTGGGTAAAGTTTTCAACTAGCAATGATCACGCCTCGGTTAAACCTCATAGGCTACAATATTGCCTCTGCGAAAGAATATTGGTGAAGGTCGCGACATCTTCCCTGCTCCTATCTTGACATGGAACGACAGGATGGTATCAAGCTTTAAACTACTATACAATCAGCTTTTGGCACTGATGGCTGCATGGTGTGTCTACGAAACAGGCGAGGGGAATGCACAAAAAGATTTTTTCATTGTCCTCTCTTCACTCAAAAAAAGTGCTCTGCTTCTGTAAATCTGGGGGCTGAGAATTATGGGTATCTTGGCAGCAAAGGGGCGGAGTCTTAGAGTTCAGTCTCCAAGAACATGTTTTTAGTTTGTGATCGATTCAGCAAGTCCCCTACGAGGTTGGGTAGGATAATAAAGAGTGCAAGGACACTGCAAACACATTCTGAGGTAGGTCCAATACCAGCTATGCTACCTTTTTCTAGACTCAGGCGTTGTCTCTAGGTTCTTTCCAAAAAAGCAAAAGCAGCACACAAAAGAAACATATATGCACAGAGGCAGCCGTGTGACGAGGTGGCCGAGTGGTTAAGGCGATGGACTGCTAATCCATTGTGCTCTGCACGCGTGGGTTCGAATCCCATCCTCGTCGTTTGGTGTCTTTAGTGTTTGAGAGTGCCCGGCAAGGCTGTTTGAAGCACCTTGCTACCCACTTTAACATCATCATCCTAAACTTGGCTGCCAAAAAAAACCAGAGCCCAGTTTCGTGCTAATGGACAGCCGTGTGACGAGGTGACCGAGTGGTTAAGGCGATGGACTGCTAATCCATTGTGCTCTGCACGCGTGGGTTCGAATCCCATCCTCGTCGTTTGGTGTCTTTAGTGTTCGAGAGTGCCCGGCAAGGCTGTTTGAAGCACCTTGCTACCCACATTAACATCATCATCCTAAACTTGGCTGCCAAAAAAAACCAGAGCCCAGTTTCGTGTTGTTAGCGGCCGTAAGACGAGGTGGCCGAGTGGTTAAGGCGATGGACTGCTAATCCATTGTGCTCTGCACGCGTGTGTTCGAATCCCATCCTCGTCGTTTGGTGTCTTTAGTGTTCGAGAGTGCCCGGCAAGGCTTTTTGAAGCACCTTGCTACCCACTTTAACATCGTCATCCTAAACTTGGCTGCCAAAAAAAAACAGAGCCCAGTTTCGTGTTAAAAGGCAGCCGTGTGACGAGGTGGCCGTGTGGTTAAGGCGATGGACTGCTAATCCATTGTGCTCTGCACGCGTGGGTTCGAATCCCATCCTCGTCGTTTGGTGTCTTTAGTGTTCGAGAGTGCCCGGCAAGGCTGTTTGAAGCACCTTGCTACCCACTTTAACATAGTCATCCTAAACTTGGCTGCCAAAAAAAAAGAGAGCTTAGTTTCGTGCTAATAGGCAGCCGTAAGACGAGGTGGCCGAGTGGTTAAGGCGATGGACTGCTAATCCATTGTGCTCTGCACGCGTGGGTTCGAATCCCATCCTCGTCGTTTGGTGTCTTTAGTGTTTGAGAGTGCCCGGCAAGGCTGTTTGAAGCACCTTGCTACCCACTTTAACATCATCATCCTAAACTTGGCTGCCAAAAAAAACCAGAGCCCAGTTTCGTGCTAATGGACAGCCGTGTGACGAGGTGACCGAGTGGTTAAGGCGATGGACTGCTAATCCATTGTGCTCTGCACGCGTGGGTTCGAATCCCATCCTCGTCGTTTGGTGTCTTTAGTGTTCGAGAGTGCCCGGCAAGGCTGTTTGAAGCACCTTGCTACCCACATTAACATCATCATCCTAAACTTGGCTGCCAAAAAAAACCAGAGCCCAGTTTCGTGTTGTTAGCGGCCGTAAGACGAGGTGGCCGAGTGGTTAAGGCGATGGACTGCTAATCCATTGTGCTCTGCACGCGTGTGTTCAAATCCCATCCTCGTCGTTTGGTGTCTTTAGTGTTCGAGAGTGCCCGGCAAGGCTTTTTGAAGCACCTTGCTACCCACTTTAACATCGTCATCCTAAACTTGGCTGCCAAAAAAAAACAGAGCCCAGTTTCGTGTTAAAAGGCAGCCGTGTGACGAGGTGGCCGAGTGGTTAAGGCGATGGACTGCTAATCCATTGTGCTCTGCACGCGTGGGTTCGAATCCCATCCTCGTCGTTTGGTGTCTTTAGTGTTCGAGAGTGCCCGGCAAGGCTGTTTGAAGCACCTTGCTACCCACTTTAACATCGTCATCCTAAACTTGGCTGCCAAAAAAAAAGAGAGCTTAGTTTCGTGCTAATAGGCAGCCGTAAGACGAGGTGGCCGAGTGGTTAAGGCGATGGACTGCTAATCCATTGTGCTCTGCACGCGTGGGTTCGAATCCCATCCTCGTCGTTTGGTGTCTTTAGTGTTCGAGAGTGCCCGGCAAGGCTGTTTCAAGCACCTTGCTACCCACTTTAACATCATCATCCTAAACTTGGCTGCCAAAAAAAACCAGAGCCCAGTTTCGTGCTAATAGGCAGCTGTAAGACAAGGTGGCCGAGTGGTTAAGGCGATGGACTGCTAATTCATTGTGCTCTGCACGCGTGGGTTCGAATCCCATCCTCGTCGTTTGTGTTTAGTGTTCGAGAGTGCCCAGCAAGGCTGTTTAAAGCACCTTGCTACCCACTTTAACATCATCATCCTAAACTTGGCTGCCAAAAAAAACCAGAGCCCAGTTTCGTGTTATTAGCGGCCGTAAGACGAGGTGGCCGAGTGGTTAAGGCGATGGACTGCTAATCCATTGTGCTCTGCACGCGTGGGTTCGAATCCCATCCTCGTCGTTTGATGTCTTTAGTGTCCGAGAGACCCCGGCAAGGCCGTTTGAAGCACCTTGCTACCCATTTTAACATCATCATCCTGAACATAGCTGCAGAAAAAAAACACAGTCCAGTTTCGTGCTAATAGGCAGCCGTGTGACAAGGTGGTCTAGTGGTTCAGGATGATGGACTGCTAATCCATTGTGCTCTGCACACGTAAGTTTAAATATCTTCGCCGTTTGAAGGCTTTTGTGTCACAGAGAGCCTAGTGAACAGGTCAACCGCACGGTTGCCGCTTGCATCTATCCAAATGTTTACAACACGTCATGGCGAGCTTAAACTGAATCGCATTTTAATGATAGCTGCAAAAAAAGCTTGTGTTCATATCTGAAAACATTGTTGTGGTCAGGATCAATACCACAATCCCCCTGGTACTTGGATATGAACATTAAGAACACAAAGACACTCCAAACACGTGCCGAGAGAAGATCAAATCCCGACTATGCCAGCCTTCTACAAGCTCAAGAACAGCACAACTCTTTGCTTCAACAAGTTATTGAGTCTCCTAAGAGACTGACAAAAATTGCCGTGGATGACTGTATTTCAAATCATCCTGGCGGGTTATTGGGTAAAGTTTTCAACTAGCAATGATCACGCCTCGGATAAACCTCATAGGCTACAATATTGCCTCTGCGAAAGAATATTGGTGAAGGTCGCGACATCTTCCCTGGCCCTATCTTGACATGGAACGACAGGATGGTATCAAGCTTTAAACTACTATGCAATCAGCTTTTGGCACTGATGGCTGCATGGTGTGTCTACGAAACAGGCGAGGGGAATGCACAAAAAGATTTTTTCATTGTCCTCTCTTCACTCAAAAAAAGTGCTCTGCTTCTGTAAATCTGGGGGCTGAGATTTATGGGTATCTTGGCAGCAAAGGGGCGGAGTCTTAGAGTTCAGTCTCCAAGAACATGTTTTTAGTTTGTGATCGATTCAGCAAGTCCCCTACGAGGTTGGGTAGGATAATAAAGAGTGCAAGGACACTGCAAACACATTCTGAGGTAGGTCCAATACCAGCTATGCTACCTTTTTCTAGACTCAGGCGTTGTCTCTAGGTTCTTTCCAAAAAAGCAAAAGCAGCACACAAAAGAAACATATATGCACAGAGGCAGCCGTGTGACGAGGTGGCCGAGTGGTTAAGGCGATGGACTGCTAATCCATTGTGCTCTGCACGCGTGGGTTCGAATCCCATCCTCGTCGTTTGGTGTCTTTAGTGTTTGAGAGTGCCCGGCAAGGCTGTTTGAAGCACCTTGCTACCCACTTTAACATCAAGGCAGCCGTGTGACGAGGTGGCCGAGTGGTTAAGGCGATGGACTGCTAATCCATTGTGCTCTGCACGCGTGGGTTCGAATCCCATCCTCGTCGTTTGGTGTCTTTAGTGTTCGAGAGTGCCCGGCAAGGCTGTTTCAAGCACCTTGCTACCCACTTTAACATCATCATCCTAAACTTGGCTGCCAAAAAAAACCAGAGCCCAGTTTCGTGCTAATGGACAGCCGTGTGACGAGGTGGCCGAGTGGTTAA
>NC_137112.1:6866680-7044180 GCF_949357685.1 Gobio gobio | reverse complement strand
CATCATCATCCTAAACTTGGCTGCCAAAAAAAACCAGAGCCCAGTTTCGTGCTAATAGGCAGCTGTAAGACAAGGTGGCCGAGTGGTTAAGGCGATGGACTGCTAATTCATTGTGCTCTGCACGCGTGGGTTCGAATCCCATCCTCGTCGTTTGTGTTTAGTGTTCGAGAGTGCCCAGCAAGGCTGTTTAAAGCACCTTGCTACCCACTTTAACATCATCATCCTAAACTTGGCTGCCAAAAAAAACCAGAGCCCAGTTTCGTGTTATTAGCGGCCGTAAGACGAGGTGGCCGAGTGGTTAAGGCGATGGACTGCTAATCCATTGTGCTCTGCACGCGTGGGTTCGAATCCCATCCTCGTCGTTTGATGTCTTTAGTGTCCGAGAGACCCCGGCAAGGCCGCTTGAAGCATCTTGCTACCCACTTTAACATCATCATCCTAGAAAAAGCTGCAAAAAAACATCACAGCCTATTTTCTTGCTGCTCAGCACCCACTTTAACATCATCATCCTGAACATAGCTGCAGAAAAAAAACACAGTCCAGTTTCGTGCTAATAGGCAGCCGTGTGACAAGGTGGTCTAGTGGTTCAGGATGATGGACTGCTAATCCATTGTGCTCTGCACACGTAAGTTTAAATATCTTCGCCGTTTGAAGGCTTTTGTGTCACAGAGAGCCTAGTGAACAGGTCAACCGCACGGTTGCCGCTTGCATCTATCCAAATGTTTACAACACGTCATGGCGAGCTTAAACTGAATCGCATTTTAATGATAGCAGCAAAAAAAGCTTGTGTTCATATCTGAAAACATTGTTGTGGTCAGGATCAATACCACAATCCCCCTGGTACTTGGATATGAACATTAAGAACACAAAGACACTCCAAACACGTGCCGAGAGAAGATCAAATCCCGACTATGCCAGCCTTCTACAAGCTCAAGAACAGCACAACTCTTTGCTTCAACAAGTTATTGAGTCTCCTAAGAGACTGACAAAAATTGCCGTGGATGACTGTATTTCAAATCATTCTGGCGGGGTATTGGGTAAAGTTTTCAACTAGCAATGATCACGCCTCGGTTAAACCTCATAGGCTACAATATTGCCTCTGCGAAAGAATATTGGTGAAGGTCGCGACATCTTCCCTGCTCCTATCTTGACATGGAACGACAGGATGGTATCAAGCTTTAAACTACTATACAATCAGCTTTTGGCACTGATGGCTGCATGGTGTGTCTACGAAACAGGCGAGGGGAATGCACAAAAAGATTTTTTCATTGTCCTCTCTTCACTCAAAAAAAGTGCTCTGCTTCTGTAAATCTGGGGGCTGAGAATTATGGGTATCTTGGCAGCAAAGGGGCGGAGTCTTAGAGTTCAGTCTCCAAGAACATGTTTTTAGTTTGTGATCGATTCAGCAAGTCCCCTACGAGGTTGGGTAGGATAATAAAGAGTGCAAGGACACTGCAAACACATTCTGAGGTAGGTCCAATACCAGCTATGCTACCTTTTTCTAGACTCAGGCGTTGTCTCTAGGTTCTTTCCAAAAAAGCAAAAGCAGCACACAAAAGAAACATATATGCACAGAGGCAGCCGTGTGACGAGGTGGCCGAGTGGTTAAGGCGATGGACTGCTAATCCATTGTGCTCTGCACGCGTGGGTTCGAATCCCATCCTCGTCGTTTGGTGTCTTTAGTGTTTGAGAGTGCCCGGCAAGGCTGTTTGAAGCACCTTGCTACCCACTTTAACATCATCATCCTAAACTTGGCTGCCAAAAAAAACCAGAGCCCAGTTTCGTGCTAATGGACAGCCGTGTGACGAGGTGACCGAGTGGTTAAGGCGATGGACTGCTAATCCATTGTGCTCTGCACGCGTGGGTTCGAATCCCATCCTCGTCGTTTGGTGTCTTTAGTGTTCGAGAGTGCCCGGCAAGGCTGTTTGAAGCACCTTGCTACCCACATTAACATCATCATCCTAAACTTGGCTGCCAAAAAAAACCAGAGCCCAGTTTCGTGTTGTTAGCGGCCGTAAGACGAGGTGGCCGAGTGGTTAAGGCGATGGACTGCTAATCCATTGTGCTCTGCACGCGTGTGTTCGAATCCCATCCTCGTCGTTTGGTGTCTTTAGTGTTCGAGAGTGCCCGGCAAGGCTTTTTGAAGCACCTTGCTACCCACTTTAACATCGTCATCCTAAACTTGGCTGCCAAAAAAAAACAGAGCCCAGTTTCGTGTTAAAAGGCAGCCGTGTGACGAGGTGGCCGTGTGGTTAAGGCGATGGACTGCTAATCCATTGTGCTCTGCACGCGTGGGTTCGAATCCCATCCTCGTCGTTTGGTGTCTTTAGTGTTCGAGAGTGCCCGGCAAGGCTGTTTGAAGCACCTTGCTACCCACTTTAACATCGTCATCCTAAACTTGGCTGCCAAAAAAAAAGAGAGCTTAGTTTCGTGCTAATAGGCAGCCGTAAGACGAGGTGGCCGAGTGGTTAAGGCGATGGACTGCTAATCCATTGTGCTCTGCACGCGTGGGTTCGAATCCCATCCTCGTCGTTTGGTGTCTTTAGTGTTTGAGAGTGCCCGGCAAGGCTGTTTGAAGCACCTTGCTACCCACTTTAACATCATCATCCTAAACTTGGCTGCCAAAAAAAACCAGAGCCCAGTTTCGTGCTAATGGACAGCCGTGTGACGAGGTGACCGAGTGGTTAAGGCGATGGACTGCTAATCCATTGTGCTCTGCACGCGTGGGTTCGAATCCCATCCTCGTCGTTTGGTGTCTTTAGTGTTCGAGAGTGCCCGGCAAGGCTGTTTGAAGCACCTTGCTACCCACATTAACATCATCATCCTAAACTTGGCTGCCAAAAAAAACCAGAGCCCAGTTTCGTGTTGTTAGCGGCCGTAAGACGAGGTGGCCGAGTGGTTAAGGCGATGGACTGCTAATCCATTGTGCTCTGCACGCGTGTGTTCAAATCCCATCCTCGTCGTTTGGTGTCTTTAGTGTTCGAGAGTGCCCGGCAAGGCTTTTTGAAGCACCTTGCTACCCACTTTAACATCGTCATCCTAAACTTGGCTGCCAAAAAAAAACAGAGCCCAGTTTCGTGTTAAAAGGCAGCCGTGTGACGAGGTGGCCGAGTGGTTAAGGCGATGGACTGCTAATCCATTGTGCTCTGCACGCGTGGGTTCGAATCCCATCCTCGTCGTTTGGTGTCTTTAGTGTTCGAGAGTGCCCGGCAAGGCTGTTTGAAGCACCTTGCTACCCACTTTAACATCGTCATCCTAAACTTGGCTGCCAAAAAAAAAGAGAGCTTAGTTTCGTGCTAATAGGCAGCCGTAAGACGAGGTGGCCGAGTGGTTAAGGCGATGGACTGCTAATCCATTGTGCTCTGCACGCGTGGGTTCGAATCCCATCCTCGTCGTTTGGTGTCTTTAGTGTTCGAGAGTGCCCGGCAAGGCTGTTTCAAGCACCTTGCTACCCACTTTAACATCATCATCCTAAACTTGGCTGCCAAAAAAAACCAGAGCCCAGTTTCGTGCTAATGGACAGCCGTGTGACGAGGTGGCCGAGTGGTTAAGGCGATGGACTGCTAATCCATTGTGCTCTGCACGCGTGGGTTCGAATCCCATCCTCGTCGTTTGGTGTCTTTAGTGTTCGAGAGTGCCCGGCAAGGCTGTTTGAAGCACCTTACTACCCACATTGACATCATCATCCTAAACTTGGCTGCCAAAAAAAACCAGAGCCCAGTTTCGTGCTAATAGGCAGCTGTAAGACAAGGTGGCCGAGTGGTTAAGGCGATGGACTGCTAATTCATTGTGCTCTGCACGCGTGGGTTCGAATCCCATCCTCGTCGTTTGTGTTTAGTGTTCGAGAGTGCCCAGCAAGGCTGTTTAAAGCACCTTGCTACCCACTTTAACATCATCATCCTAAACTTGGCTGCCAAAAAAAACCAGAGCCCAGTTTCGTGTTATTAGCGGCCGTAAGACGAGGTGGCCGAGTGGTTAAGGCGATGGACTGCTAATCCATTGTGCTCTGCACGCGTGGGTTCGAATCCCATCCTCGTCGTTTGATGTCTTTAGTGTCCGAGAGACCCCGGCAAGGCCGTTTGAAGCACCTTGCTACCCATTTTAACATCATCATCCTGAACATAGCTGCAGAAAAAAAACACAGTCCAGTTTCGTGCTAATAGGCAGCCGTGTGACAAGGTGGTCTAGTGGTTCAGGATGATGGACTGCTAATCCATTGTGCTCTGCACACGTAAGTTTAAATATCTTCGCCGTTTGAAGGCTTTTGTGTCACAGAGAGCCTAGTGAACAGGTCAACCGCACGGTTGCCGCTTGCATCTATCCAAATGTTTACAACACGTCATGGCGAGCTTAAACTGAATCGCATTTTAATGATAGCTGCAAAAAAAGCTTGTGTTCATATCTGAAAACATTGTTGTGGTCAGGATCAATACCACAATCCCCCTGGTACTTGGATATGAACATTAAGAACACAAAGACACTCCAAACACGTGCCGAGAGAAGATCAAATCCCGACTATGCCAGCCTTCTACAAGCTCAAGAACAGCACAACTCTTTGCTTCAACAAGTTATTGAGTCTCCTAAGAGACTGACAAAAATTGCCGTGGATGACTGTATTTCAAATCATCCTGGCGGGTTATTGGGTAAAGTTTTCAACTAGCAATGATCACGCCTCGGATAAACCTCATAGGCTACAATATTGCCTCTGCGAAAGAATATTGGTGAAGGTCGCGACATCTTCCCTGGCCCTATCTTGACATGGAACGACAGGATGGTATCAAGCTTTAAACTACTATGCAATCAGCTTTTGGCACTGATGGCTGCATGGTGTGTCTACGAAACAGGCGAGGGGAATGCACAAAAAGATTTTTTCATTGTCCTCTCTTCACTCAAAAAAAGTGCTCTGCTTCTGTAAATCTGGGGGCTGAGATTTATGGGTATCTTGGCAGCAAAGGGGCGGAGTCTTAGAGTTCAGTCTCCAAGAACATGTTTTTAGTTTGTGATCGATTCAGCAAGTCCCCTACGAGGTTGGGTAGGATAATAAAGAGTGCAAGGACACTGCAAACACATTCTGAGGTAGGTCCAATACCAGCTATGCTACCTTTTTCTAGACTCAGGCGTTGTCTCTAGGTTCTTTCCAAAAAAGCAAAAGCAGCACACAAAAGAAACATATATGCACAGAGGCAGCCGTGTGACGAGGTGGCCGAGTGGTTAAGGCGATGGACTGCTAATCCATTGTGCTCTGCACGCGTGGGTTCGAATCCCATCCTCGTCGTTTGGTGTCTTTAGTGTTTGAGAGTGCCCGGCAAGGCTGTTTGAAGCACCTTGCTACCCACTTTAACATCAAGGCAGCCGTGTGACGAGGTGGCCGAGTGGTTAAGGCGATGGACTGCTAATCCATTGTGCTCTGCACGCGTGGGTTCGAATCCCATCCTCGTCGTTTGGTGTCTTTAGTGTTCGAGAGTGCCCGGCAAGGCTGTTTCAAGCACCTTGCTACCCACTTTAACATCATCATCCTAAACTTGGCTGCCAAAAAAAACCAGAGCCCAGTTTCGTGCTAATGGACAGCCGTGTGACGAGGTGGCCGAGTGGTTAAGGCGATGGACTGCTAATCCATTGTGCTCTGCACGCGTGGGTTCGAATCCCATCCTCGTCGTTTGGTGTCTTTAGTGTTCGAGAGTGCCCGGCAAGGCTGTTTGAAGCACCTTGCTACCCACATTAACATCATCATCCTAAACTTGGCTGCCAAAAAAAACCAGAGCCCAGTTTCGTGCCAGTAGGCAGCCGTGTGACGAGGTGGCCGAGTGGTTAAGGCGATAGACTGCTAATCCATTGTGCTCTGCACGCGTGTGTTCGAATCCCATCCTCGTCGTTTGGTGTCTTTAGTGTTCGAGAGTGCCCGGCAAGGCTTTTTGAAGCACCTTGCTACCCACTTTAACATCGTCATCCTAAACTTGGCTGCCAAAAAAAAACAGAGCCCAGTTTCGTGTTAAAAGGCAGCCGTGTGACGAGGTGGCCGAGTGGTTAAGGCGATGGACTGCTAATCCATTGTGCTCTGCACGCGTGGGTTCGAATCCCATCCTCGTCGTTTGGTGTCTTTAGTGTTCGAGAGTGCCCGGCAAGGCTGTTTGAAGCACCTTGCTACCCACTTTAACATCTTCATCCTAAACTTGGCTGCCAAAAAAAAAGAGAGCTTAGTTTCGTGCTAATAGGCAGCCGTAAGACGAGGTGGCCGAGTGGTTAAGGTGATGGACTGCTAATCCATTGTGCTCTGCATGCGTGGGTTCGAATCCCATCCTCGTCGTTTGGTGTCTTTAGTGTTTGAGAGTGCCCGGCAAGGCTGTTTGAAGCACCTTGCTACCCACTTTAACATCATCATCCTAAACTTGGCTGCCAAAAAAAACCAGAGCCCAGTTTCGTGCTAATGGACAGCCGTGTGACGAGGTGACCGAGTGGTTAAGGCGATGGACTGCTAATCCATTGTGCTCTGCACGCGTGGGTTCGAATCCCATCCTCGTCGTTTGGTGTCTTTAGTGTTCGAGAGTGCCCGGCAAGGCTGTTTGAAGCACCTTGCTACCCACATTAACATCATCATCCTAAACTTGGCTGCCAAAAAAAACCAGAGCCCAGTTTCGTGTTGTTAGCGGCCGTAAGACGAGGTGGCCGAGTGGTTAAGGCGATGGACTGCTAATCCATTGTGCTCTGCACGCGTGGGTTCGAATCCCATCCTCGTCGTTTGGTGTCTTTAGTGTTTGAGAGTGCCCGGCAAGGCTGTTTGAAGCACCTTGCTACCCACTTTAACATCATCATCCTAAACTTGGCTGCCAAAAAAAACCAGAGCCCAGTTTCGTGCTAATGGACAGCCGTGTGACGAGGTGGCCGAGTGGTTAAGGCGATGGACTGCTAATCCATTGTGCTCTGCACGCGTGGGTTCGAATCCCATCCTCGTCGTTTGGTGTCTTTAGTGTTCGAGAGTGCCCGGCAAGGCTGTTTGAAGCACCTTGCTACCCACATTAACATCATCATCCTAAACTTGGCTGCCAAAAAAAACCAGAGCCCAGTTTCGTGTTGTTAGCGGCCGTAAGACGAGGTGGCCGAGTGGTTAAGGCGATGGACTGCTAATCCATTGTGCTCTGCACGCGTGGGTTCGAATCCCATCCTCGTCGTTTGGTGTCTTTAGTGTTCGAGAGTGCCCGGCAAGGCTGTTTGAAGCACCTTGCCACCCACATTAACATCATCATCCTAAACTTGGCTGCCAAAAAAAACCAGAGCCCAGTTTCGTGCCAGTAGGCAGCCGTGTGACGAGGTGGCCGAGTGGTTAAGGCGATAGACTGCTAATACATTGTGCTCTGCACGCGTGTGTTCGAATCCCATCCTCGTCGTTTGGTGTCTTTAGTGTTCGAGAGTGCCCGGCAAGGCTTTTTGAAGCACCTTGCTACCCACTTTAACATCGTCATCCTAAACTTGGCTGCCAAAAAAAAACAGAGCCCAGTTTCGTGTTAAAAGGCAGCCGTGTGACGAGGTGGCCGAGTGGTTAAGGCGATGGACTGCTAATCCATTGTGCTCTGCACGCGTGGGTTCGAATCCCATCCTCGTCGTTTGGTGTCTTTAGTGTTCGAGAGTGCCCGGCAAGGCTGTTTGAAGCACCTTGCTACCCACTTTAACATCGTCATCCTAAACTTGGCTGCCAAAAAAAAAGAGAGCTTAGTTTCGTGCTAATAGGCAGCCGTAAGACGAGGTGGCCGAGTGGTTAAGGCGATGGACTGCTAATCCATTGTGCTCTGCACGCGTGGGTTCGAATCCCATCCTCGTCGTTTGGTGTCTTTAGTGTTCGAGAGTGCCCGGCAAGGCTGTTTCAAGCACCTTGCTACCCACTTTAACATCATCATCCTAAACTTGGCTGCCAAAAAAAACCAGAGCCCAGTTTCGTGCTAATGGACAGCCGTGTGACGAGGTAGCCGAGTGGTTAAGGCGATGGACTGCTAATCCATTGTGCTCTGCACACGTGGGTTCGAATCCCATCCTCGTCGTTTGGTGTCTTTAGTGTTCGAGAGTGCCCGGCAAGGCTGTTTGAAGCACCTTGCTACCCACATTGACATCATCATCCTAAACTTGGCTGCCAAAAAAAACCAGAGCCCAGTTTCGTGCTAATAGGCAGCTGTAAGACAAGGTGGCCGAGTGGTTAAGGCGATGGACTGCTAATTCATTGTGCTCTGCACGCGTGGGTTCGAATCCCATCCTCGTCGTTTGTGTTTAGTGTTCGAGAGTGCCCAGCAAGGCTGTTTAAAGCACCTTGCTACCCACTTTAACATCATCATCCTAAACTTGGCTGCCAAAAAAAACCAGAGCCCAGTTTCGTGTTATTAGCGGCCGTAAGACGAGGTGGCCGAGTGGTTAAGGCGATGGACTGCTAATCCATTGTGCTCTGCACGCGTGGGTTCGAATCCCATCCTCGTCGTTTGATGTCTTTAGTGTCCGAGAGACCCCGGCAAGGCCGCTTGACGCATCTTGCTACCCACTTTAACATCATCATCCTAGAAAAAGCTGCAAAAAAACATCACAGCCTATTTTCTTGCTGCTCAGCACCCACTTTAACATCATCATCCTGAACATAGCTGCAGAAAAAAAACACAGTCCAGTTTCGTGCTAATAGGCAGCCGTGTGACAAGGTGGTCTAGTGGTTCAGGATGATGGACTGCTAATCCATTGTGCTCTGCACACGTAAGTTTAAATATCTTCGCCGTTTGAAGGCTTTTGTGTCACAGAGAGCCTAGTGAACAGGTCAACCGCACGGTTGCCGCTTGCATCTATCCAAATGTTTACAACACGTCATGGCGAGCTTAAACTGAATCGCATTTTAATGATAGCAGCAAAAAAAGCTTGTGTTCATATCTGAAAACATTGTTGTGGTCAGGATCAATACCACAATCCCCCTGGTACTTGGATATGAACATTAAGAACACAAAGACACTCCAAACACGTGCCGAGAGAAGATCAAATCCCGACTATGCCAGCCTTCTACAAGCTCAAGAACAGCACAACTCTTTGCTTCAACAAGTTATTGAGTCTCCTAAGAGACTGACAAAAATTGCCGTGGATGACTGTATTTCAAATCATTCTGGCGGGGTATTGGGTAAAGTTTTCAACTAGCAATGATCACGCCTCGGTTAAACCTCATAGGCTACAATATTGCCTCTGCGAAAGAATATTGGTGAAGGTCGCGACATCTTCCCTGCTCCTATCTTGACATGGAACGACAGGATGGTATCAAGCTTTAAACTACTATACAATCAGCTTTTGGCACTGATGGCTGCATGGTGTGTCTACGAAACAGGCGAGGGGAATGCACAAAAAGATTTTTTCATTGTCCTCTCTTCACTCAAAAAAAGTGCTCTGCTTCTGTAAATCTGGGGGCTGAGAATTATGGGTATCTTGGCAGCAAAGGGGCGGAGTCTTAGAGTTCAGTCTCCAAGAACATGTTTTTAGTTTGTGATCGATTCAGCAAGTCCCCTACGAGGTTGGGTAGGATAATAAAGAGTGCAAGGACACTGCAAACACATTCTGAGGTAGGTCCAATACCAGCTATGCTACCTTTTTCTAGACTCAGGCGTTGTCTCTAGGTTCTTTCCAAAAAAGCAAAAGCAGCACACAAAAGAAACATATATGCACAGAGGCAGCCGTGTGACGAGGTGGCCGAGTGGTTAAGGCGATGGACTGCTAATCCATTGTGCTCTGCACGCGTGGGTTCGAATCCCATCCTCGTCGTTTGGTGTCTTTAGTGTTTGAGAGTGCCCGGCAAGGCTGTTTGAAGCACCTTGCTACCCACTTTAACATCATCATCCTAAACTTGGCTGCCAAAAAAAACCAGAGCCCAGTTTCGTGCTAATGGACAGCCGTGTGACGAGGTGACCGAGTGGTTAAGGCGATGGACGGCTTATCCATTGTGCTCTGCACGCGTGGGTTCGAATCCCATCCTCGTCGTTTGGTGTCTTTAGTGTTCGAGAGTGCCCGGCAAGGCTGTTTGAAGCACCTTGCTACCCACATTAACATCATCATCCTAAACTTGGCTGCCAAAAAAAACCAGAGCCCAGTTTCGTGTTGTTAGCGGCCGTAAGACGAGGTGGCCGAGTGGTTAAGGCGATGGACTGCTAATCCATTGTGCTCTGCACGCGTGTGTTCGAATCCCATCCTCGTCGTTTGGTGTCTTTAGTGTTCGAGAGTGCCCGGCAAGGCTTTTTGAAGCACCTTGCTACCCACTTTAACATCGTCATCCTAAACTTGGCTGCCAAAAAAAAACAGAGCCCAGTTTCGTGTTAAAAGGCAGCCGTGTGACGAGGTGGCCGAGTGGTTAAGGCGATGGACTGCTAATCCATTGTGCTCTGCACGCGTGGGTTCGAATCCCATCCTCGTCGTTTGGTGTCTTTAGTGTTCGAGAGTGCCCGGCAAGGCTGTTTGAAGCACCTTGCTACCCACTTTAACATCGTCATCCTAAACTTGGCTGCCAAAAAAAAAGAGAGCTTAGTTTCGTGCTAATAGGCAGCCGTAAGACGAGGTGGCCGAGTGGTTAAGGCGATGGACTGCTAATCCATTGTGCTCTGCACGCGTGGGTTCGAATCCCATCCTCGTCGTTTGGTGTCTTTAGTGTTTGAGAGTGCCCGGCAAGGCTGTTTGAAGCACCTTGCTACCCACTTTAACATCATCATCCTAAACTTGGCTGCCAAAAAAAACCAGAGCCCAGTTTCGTGCTAATGGACAGCCGTGTGACGAGGTGACCGAGTGGTTAAGGCGATGGACTGCTAATCCATTGTGCTCTGCACGCGTGGGTTCGAATCCCATCCTCGTCGTTTGGTGTCTTTAGTGTTCGAGAGTGCCCGGCAAGGCTGTTTGAAGCACCTTGCTACCCACATTAACATCATCATCCTAAACTTGGCTGCCAAAAAAAACCAGAGCCCAGTTTCGTGTTGTTAGCGGCCGTAAGACGAGGTGGCCGAGTGGTTAAGGCGATGGACTGCTAATCCATTGTGCTCTGCACGCGTGTGTTCGAATCCCATCCTCGTCGTTTGGTGTCTTTAGTGTTCGAGAGTGCCCGGCAAGGCTTTTTGAAGCACCTTGCTACCCACTTTAACATCGTCATCCTAAACTTGGCTGCCAAAAAAAAACAGAGCCCAGTTTCGTGTTAAAAGGCAGCCGTGTGACGAGGTGGCCGAGTGGTTAAGGCGATGGACTGCTAATCCATTGTGCTCTGCACGCGTGGGTTCGAATCCCATCCTCGTCGTTTGGTGTCTTTAGTGTTCGAGAGTGCCCGGCAAGGCTGTTTGAAGCACCTTGCTACCCACTTTAACATCGTCATCCTAAACTTGGCTGCCAAAAAAAAAGAGAGCTTAGTTTCGTGCTAATAGGCAGCCGTAAGACGAGGTGGCCGAGTGGTTAAGGCGATGGACTGCTAATCCATTGTGCTCTGCACGCGTGGGTTCGAATCCCATCCTCGTCGTTTGGTGTCTTTAGTGTTCGAGAGTGCCCGGCAAGGCTGTTTCAAGCACCTTGCTACCCACTTTAACATCATCATCCTAAACTTGGCTGCCAAAAAAAACCAGAGCCCAGTTTCGTGCTAATGGACAGCCGTGTGACGAGGTGGCCGAGTGGTTAAGGCGATGGACTGCTAATCCATTGTGCTCTGCACGCGTGGGTTCGAATCCCATCCTCGTCGTTTGGTGTCTTTAGTGTTCGAGAGTGCCCGGCAAGGCTGTTTGAAGCACCTTACTACCCACATTGACATCATCATCCTAAACTTGGCTGCCAAAAAAAACCAGAGCCCAGTTTCGTGCTAATAGGCAGCTGTAAGACAAGGTGGCCGAGTGGTTAAGGCGATGGACTGCTAATTCATTGTGCTCTGCACGCGTGGGTTCGAATCCCATCCTCGTCCTTTGTGTTTAGTGTTCGAGAGTGCCCAGCAAGGCTGTTTAAAGCACCTTGCTACCCACTTTAACATCATCATCCTAAACTTGGCTGCCAAAAAAAACCAGAGCCCAGTTTCGTGTTATTAGCGGCCGTAAGACGAGGTGGCCGAGTGGTTAAGGCGATGGACTGCTAATCCATTGTGCTCTGCACGCGTGGGTTCGAATCCCATCCTCGTCGTTTGATGTCTTTAGTGTCCGAGAGACCCCGGCAAGGCCGCTTGAAGCATCTTGCTACCCACTTTAACATCATCATCCTAGAAAAAGCTGCAAAAAAACATCACAGCCTATTTTCTTGCTGCTCAGCACCCACTTTAACATCATCATCCTGAACATAGCTGCAGAAAAAAAACACAGTCCAGTTTCGTGCTAATAGGCAGCCGTGTGACAAGGTGGTCTAGTGGTTCAGGATGATGGACTGCTAATCCATTGTGCTCTGCACACGTAAGTTTAAATATCTTCGCCGTTTGAAGGCTTTTGTGTCACAGAGAGCCTAGTGAACAGGTCAACCGCACGGTTGCCGCTTGCATCTATCCAAATGTTTACAACACGTCATGGCGAGCTTAAACTGAATCGCATTTTAATGATAGCAGCAAAAAAAGCTTGTGTTCATATCTGAAAACATTGTTGTGGTCAGGATCAATACCACAATCCCCCTGGTACTTGGATATGAACATTAAGAACACAAAGACACTCCAAACACGTGCCGAGAGAAGATCAAATCCCGACTATGCCAGCCTTCTACAAGCTCAAGAACAGCACAACTCTTTGCTTCAACAAGTTATTGAGTCTCCTAAGAGACTGACAAAAATTGCCGTGGATGACTGTATTTCAAATCATTCTGGCGGGGTATTGGGTAAAGTTTTCAACTAGCAATGATCACGCCTCGGCTAAACCTCATAGGCTACAATATTGCCTCTGCTAAAGAATATTGGTGAAGGTCGCGACATCTTCCCTGGTCCTATCTTGACATGGAACGACAGGATGGTATCAAGCTTTAAACTACTATGCAATCAGCTTTTGGCACTGATGGCTGCATGGTGTGTCTACGAAACAGGCGAGGGGAATGCACAAAAAGATTTTTTCATTGTCCTCTCTTCACTCAAAAAAAGTGCTCTGCTTCTGTAAATCTGGGGGCTGAGAATTATGGGTATCTTGGCAGCAAAGGGGCGGAGTCTTAGAGTTCAGTCTCCAAGAACATGTTTTTAGTTTGTGATCGATTCAGCAAGTCCCCTACGAGGTTGGGTAGGATAATAAAGAGTGCAAGGACACTGCAAACACATTCTGAGGTAGGTCCAATACCAGCTATGCTACCTTTTTCTAGACTCAGGCGTTGTCTCTAGGTTCTTTCCAAAAAAGCAAAAGCAGCACACAAAAGAAACATATATGCACAGAGGCAGCCGTGTGACGAGGTGGCCGAGTGGTTAAGGCGATGGACTGCTAATCCATTGTGCTCTGCACGCGTGGGTTCGAATCCCATCCTCGTCGTTTGGTGTCTTTAGTGTTAGAGAGTGCCCGGCAAGGCTGTTTGAAGCACCTTGCTACCCACTTTAACATCATCATCCTAAACTTGGCTGCCAAAAAAAACCAGAGCCCAGTTTCGTGCTAATGGACAGCCGTGTGACGAGGTGACCGAGTGGTTAAGGCGATGGACTGCTAATCCATTGTGCTCTGCACGCGTGGGTTCGAATCCCATCCTCGTCGTTTGGTGTCTTTAGTGTTCGAGAGTGCCCGGCAAGGCTGTTTGAAGCACCTTGCTACCCACATTAACATCATCATCCTAAACTTGGCTGCCAAAAAAAACCAGAGCCCAGTTTCGTGTTGTTAGCGGCCGTAAGACGAGGTGGCCGAGTGGTTAAGGCGATGGACTGCTAATCCATTGTGCTCTGCACGCGTGGGTTCGAATCCCATCCTCGTCGTTTGGTGTCTTTAGTGTTTGAGAGTGCCCGGCAAGGCTGTTTGAAGCACCTTGCTACCCACTTTAACATCATCATCCTAAACTTGGCTGCCAAAAAAAACCAGAGCCCAGTTTCGTGTTGTTAGCGGCCGTAAGACGAGGTGGCCGAGTGGTTAAGGCGATGGACTGCTAATCCATTGTGCTCTGCACGCGTGGGTTCGAATCCCATCCTCGTCGTTTGGTGTCTTTAGTGTTCGAGAGTGCCCGGCAAGGCTGTTTGAAGCACCTTGCTACCCACATTAACATCATCATCCTAAACTTGGCTGCCAAAAAAAACCAGAGCCCAGTTTCGTGCCAGTAGGCAGCTGTGTGACGAGGTGGCCGAGTGGTTAAGGCGATAGACTGCTAATCCATTGTGCTCTGCACGCGTGGGTTCGAATCCCATCCTCGTCGTTTGGTGTCTTTAGTGTTCGAGAGTGCCCGGCAAGGCTGTTTGAAGCACCTTGCTACCCACTTTAACATCGTCATCCTAAACTTGGCTGCCAAAAAAAAGAGAGCTTAGTTTCGTGCTAATAGGCAGCCGTAAGACGAGGTGGCCGAGTGGTTAAGGCGATGGACTGCTAATCCATTGTGCTCTGCACGCGTGGGTTCGAATCCCATCCTCGTCGTTTGGTGTCTTTAGTGTTCGAGAGTGCCCGGCAAGGCTGTTTCAAGCACCTTGCTACCCACTTTAACATCATCATCCTAAACTTGGCTGCCAAAAAAAACCAGAGCCCAGTTTCGTGCTAATGGACAGCCGTGTGACGAGGTGGCCGAGTGGTTAAGGCGATGGACTGCTAATCCATTGTGCTCTGCACGCGTGGGTTCGAATCCCATCCTCGTCGTTTGGTGTCTTTAGTGTTCGAGAGTGCCCGGCAAGGCTGTTTGAAGCACCTTGCTACCCACATTGACATCATCATCCTAAACTTGGCTGCCAAAAAAAACCAGAGCCCAGTTTCGTGCTAATAGGCAGCTGTAAGACAAGGTGGCCGAGTGGTTAAGGCGATGGACTGCTAATTCATTGTGCTCTGCACGCGTGGGTTCGAATCCCATCCTCGTCGTTTGTGTTTAGTGTTCGAGAGTGCCCAGCAAGGCTGTTTAAAGCACCTTGCTACCCACTTTAACATCATCATCCTAAACTTGGCTGCCAAAAAAAACCAGAGCCCAGTTTCGTGTTATTAGCGGCCGTAAGACGAGGTGGCCGAGTGGTTAAGGCGATGGACTGCTAATCCATTGTGCTCTGCACGCGTGGGTTCGAATCCCATCCTCGTCGTTTGATGTCTTTAGTGTCCGAGAGACCCCGGCAAGGCCGCTTGAAGCATCTTGCTACCCACTTTAACATCATCATCCTAGAAAAAGCTGCAAAAAAACATCACAGCCTATTTTCTTGCTGCTCAGCACCCACTTTAACATCATCATCCTGAACATAGCTGCAGAAAAAAAACACAGTCCAGTTTCGTGCTAATAGGCAGCCGTGTGACAAGGTGGTCTAGTGGTTCAGGATGATGGACTGCTAATCCATTGTGCTCTGCACACGTAAGTTTAAATATCTTCGCCGTTTGAAGGCTTTTGTGTCACAGAGAGCCTAGTGAACAGGTCAACCGCACGGTTGCCGCTTGCATCTATCCAAATGTTTACAACACGTCATGGCGAGCTTAAACTGAATCGCATTTTAATGATAGCAGCAAAAAAAGCTTGTGTTCATATCTGAAAACATTGTTGTGGTCAGGATCAATACCACAATCCCCCTGGTACTTGGATATGAACATTAAGAACACAAAGACACTCCAAACACGTGCCGAGAGAAGATCAAATCCCGACTATGCCAGCCTTCTACAAGCTCAAGAACAGCACAACTCTTTGCTTCAACAAGTTATTGAGTCTCCTAAGAGACTGACAAAAATTGCCGTGGATGACTGTATTTCAAATCATTCTGGCAGGGTATTGGGTAAAGTTTTCAACTAGCAATGATCACGCCTCGGTTAAACCTCATAGGCTACAATATTGCCTCTGCGAAAGAATATTGGTGAAGGTCGCGACATCTTCCCTGGTCCTATCTTGACATGGAACGACAGGATGGTATCAAGCTTTAAACTACTATGCAATCAGCTTTTGGCACTGATGGCTGCATGGTGTGTCTACGAAACAGGCGAGGGGAATGCACAAAAAGATTTTTTCATTGTCCTCTCTTCACTCAAAAAAAGTGCTCTGCTTCTGTAAATCTGGGGGCTGAGAATTATGGGTATCTTGGCAGCAAAGGGGCGGAGTCTTAGAGTTCAGTCTCCAAGAACATGTTTTTAGTTTGTGATCGATTCAGCAAGTCCCCTACGAGGTTGGGTAGGATAATAAAGAGTGCAAGGACACTGCAAACACATTCTGAGGTAGGTCCAATACCAGCTATGCTACCTTTTTCTAGACTCAGGCGTTGTCTCTAGGTTCTTTCCAAAAAAGCAAAAGCAGCACACAAAAGAAACATATATGCACAGAGGCAGCCGTGTGACGAGGTGGCCGAGTGGTTAAGGCGATGGACTGCTAATCCATTGTGCTCTGCACGCGTGGGTTCGAATCCCATCCTCGTCGTTTGGTGTCTTTAGTGTTTGAGAGTGCCCGGCAAGGCTGTTTGAAGCACCTTGCTACCCACTTTAACATCATCATCCTAAACTTGGCTGCCAAAAAAAACCAGAGCCCAGTTTCGTGCTAATGGACAGCCGTGTGACGAGGTGACCGAGTGGTTAAGGCGATGGACTGCTAATCCATTGTGCTCTGCACGCGTGGGTTCGAATCCCATCCTCGTCGTTTGGTGTCTTTAGTGTTCGAGAGTGCCCGGCAAGGCTGTTTGAAGCACCTTGCTACCCACATTAACATCATCATCCTAAACTTGGCTGCCAAAAAAAACCAGAGCCCAGTTTCGTGTTGTTAGCGGCCGTAAGACGAGGTGGCCGAGTGGTTAAGGCGATGGACTGCTAATCCATTGTGCTCTGCACGCGTGGGTTCGAATCCCATCCTCGTCGTTTGGTGTCTTTAGTGTTTGAGAGTGCCCGGCAAGGCTTTTTGAAGCACCTTGCTACCCACTTTAACATCATCATCCTAAACTTGGCTGCCAAAAAAAACCAGAGCCCAGTTTCGTGCTAATGGACAGCCGTGTGACGAGGTGGCCGAGTGGTTAAGGCGATGGACTGCTAATCCATTGTGCTCTGCACGCGTGGGTTCGAATCCCATCCTCGTCGTTTGGTGTCTTTAGTGTTCGAGAGTGCCCGGCAAGGCTGTTTGAAGCACCTTGCTACCCACATTAACATCATCATCCTAAACTTGGCTGCCAAAAAAAAACAGAGCCCAGTTTCCTGTTGTTAGCGGCCGTAAGACGAGGTGGCCGAGTGGTTAAGGCGATGGACTGCTAATCCATTGTGCTCTGCACGCGTGGGTTCGAATCCCATCCTCGTCGTTTGGTGTCTTTAGTGTTCGAGAGTGCCCGGCAAGGCTGTTTGAAGCACCTTGCTACCCACATTAACATCATCATCCTAAACTTGGCTGCCAAAAAAAACCAGAGCCCAGTTTCGTGCCAGTAGGCAGCCGTGTGACGAGGTGGCCGAGTGGTTAAGGCGATAGACTGCTAATCCATTGTGCTCTGCACGCGTGTGTTCGAATCCCATCCTCGTCGTTTGGTGTCTTTAGTGTTCGAGAGTGCCCGGCAAGGCTTTTTGAAGCACCTTGCTACCCACTTTAACATCGTCATCCTAAACTTGGCTGCCAAAAAAAAACAGAGCCCAGTTTCGTGCTAATAGGCAGCCGTGTGACGAGGTGGCCGAGTGGTTAAGGCGATGGACTGCTAATCCATTGTGCTCTGCACGCGTGGGTTCGAATCCCATCCTCGTCGTTTGATGTCTTTAGTGTCCGAGAGACCCCGGCAAGGCCGTTTGAAGCATCTTGCTACCCACTTTAACATCATCATCCTAGAAAAAGCTGCAAAAAACATCACAGCCTATTTTCTTGCTGCTCAGCACCCATTTTAACATCATCATCCTGAACATAGCTGCAGAAAAAAAACACAGTCCAGTTTCGTGCTAATAGGCAGCCGTGTGACAAGGTGGTCTAGTGGTTCAGGATGATGGACTGCTAATCCATTGTGCTCTGCACACGTAAGTTTAAATATCTTCGCCGTTTGAAGGCTTTTGTGTCACAGAGAGCCTAGTGAACAGGTCAACCGCACGGTTGCCGCTTGCATCTATCCAAATGTTTACAACACGTCATGGCGAGCTTAAACTGAATCGCATTTTAATGATAGCAGCAAAAAAAGCTTGTGTTCATATCTGAAAACATTGTTGTGGTCAGGATCAATACCACAATCCCCCTGGTACTTGGATATGAACATTAAGAACACAAAGACACTCCAAACACGTGCCGAGAGAAGATCAAATCCCGACTATGCCAGCCTTCTACAAGCTCAAGAACAGCACAACTCTTTGCTTCAACAAGTTATTGAGTCTCCTAAGAGACTGACAAAAATTGCCGTGGATGACTGTATTTCAAATCATCCTGGCGGGGTATTGGGTAAAGTTTTCAACTAGCAATGATCACGCCTCGGATAAACCTCATAGGCTACAATATTGCCTCTGCGAAAGAATATTGGTGAAGGTCGCGACATCTTCCCTGGCCCTATCTTGACATGGAACGACAGGATGGTATCAAGCTTTAAACTACTATGCAATCAGCTTTTGGCACTGATGGCTGCATGGTGTGTCTACGAAACAGGCGAGGGGAATGCACAAAAAGATTTTTTCATTGTCCTCTCTTCACTCAAAAAAAGTGCTCTGCTTCTGTAAATCTGGGGGCTGAGATTTATGGGTATCTTGGCAGCAAAGGGGCGGAGTCTTAGAGTTCAGTCTCCAAGAACATGTTTTTAGTTTGTGATCGATTCAGCAAGTCCCCTACGAGGTTGGGTAGGATAATAAAGAGTGCAAGGACACTGCAAACACATTCTGAGGTAGGTCCAATACCAGCTATGCTACCTTTTTCTAGACTCAGGCGTTGTCTCTAGGTTCTTTCCAAAAAAGCAAAAGCAGCACACAAAAGAAACATATATGCACAGAGGCAGCCGTGTGACGAGGTCGCCGAGTGGTTAAGGCGATGGACTGCTAATCCATTGTGCTCTGCACGCGTGGGTTCGAATCCCATCCTCGTCGTTTGGTGTCTTTAGTGTTTGAGAGTGCCCGGCAAGGCTGTTTGAAGCACCTTGCTACCCACTTTAACATCAAGGCAGCCGTGTGACGAGGTGGCCGAGTGGTTAAGGCGATGGACTGCTAATCCATTGTGCTCTGCACGCGTGGGTTCGAATCCCATCCTCGTCGTTTGGTGTCTTTAGTGTTCGAGAGTGCCCGGCAAGGCTGTTTCAAGCACCTTGCTACCCACTTTAACATCATCATCCTAAACTTGGCTGCCAAAAAAAACCAGAGCCCAGTTTCGTGCTAATGGACAGCCGTGTGACGAGGTGGCCGAGTGGTTAAGGCGATGGACTGCTAATCCATTGTGCTCTGCACGCGTGGGTTCGAATCCCATCCTCGTCGTTTGGTGTCTTTAGTGTTCGAGAGTGCCCGGCAAGGCTGTTTGAAGCACCTTGCTACCCACATTAACATCATCATCCTAAACTTGGCTGCCAAAAAAAACCAGAGCCCAGTTTCGTGCCAGTAGGCAGCCGTGTGACGAGGTGGCCGAGTGGTTAAGGCGATAGACTGCTAATCCATTGTGCTCTGCACTTGGTGTTCGAATCCCATCCTCGTCGTTTGGTGTCTTTAGTGTTCGAGAGTGCCCGGCAAGGCTTTTTGAAGCACCTTGCTACCCACTTTAACATCATCATCCTAAACTTGGCTGCCAAAAAAAACCAGAGCCCAGTTTCGTGTTATTAGCGGCCGTAAGACGAGGTGGCCGAGTGGTTAAGGCGATGGACTGCTAATCCATTGTGCTCTGCACGCGTGGGTTCGAATCCCATCCTCGTCGTTTGATGTCTTTAGTGTCCGAGAGACCCCGGCAAGGCCGCTTGAAGCATCTTGCTACCCACTTTAACATCATCATCCTAGAAAAAGCTGCAAAAAAACATCACAGCCTATTTTCTTGCTGCTCAGCACCCACTTTAACATCATCATCCTGAACATAGCTGCAGAAAAAAAACACAGTCCAGTTTCGTGCTAATAGGCAGCCGTGTGACAAGGTGGTCTAGTGGTTCAGGATGATGGACTGCTAATCCATTGTGCTCTGCACACGTAAGTTTAAATATCTTCGCCGTTTGAAGGCTTTTGTGTCACAGAGAGCCTAGTGAACAGGTCAACCGCACGGTTGCCGCTTGCATCTATCCAAATGTTTACAACACGTCATGGCGAGCTTAAACTGAATCGCATTTTAATGATAGCAGCAAAAAAAGCTTGTGTTCATATCTGAAAACATTGTTGTGGTCAGGATCAATACCACAATCCCCCTGGTACTTGGATATGAACATTAAGAACACAAAGACACTCCAAACACGTGCCGAGAGAAGATCAAATCCCGACTATGCCAGCCTTCTACAAGCTCAAGAACAGCACAACTCTTTGCTTCAACAAGTTATTGAGTCTCCTAAGAGACTGACAAAAATTGCCGTGGATGACTGTATTTCAAATCATTCTGGCGGGGTATTGGGTAAAGTTTTCAACTAGCAATGATCACGCCTCGGTTAAACCTCATAGGCTACAATATTGCCTCTGCTAAAGAATATTGGTGAAGGTCGCGACATCTTCCCTGGTCCTATCTTGACATGGAACGACAGGATGGTATCAAGCTTTAAACTACTATGCAATCAGCTTTTGGCACTGATGGCTGCATGGTGTGTCTACGAAACAGGCGAGGGGAATGCACAAAAAGATTTTTTCATTGTCCTCTCTTCACTCAAAAAAAGTGCTCTGCATCTGTAAATCTGGGGGCTGAGAATTATGGGTATCTTGGCAGCAAAGGGGCGGAGTCTTAGAGTTCAGTCTCCAAGAACATGTTTTTAGTTTGTGATCGATTCAGCAAGTCCCCTACGAGGTTGGGTAGGATAATAAAGAGTGCAAGGACACTGCAAACACATTCTGAGGTAGGTCCAATACCAGCTATGCTACCTTTTTCTAGACTCAGGCGTTGTCTCTAGGTTCTTTCCAAAAAAGCAAAAGCAGCACACAAAAGAAACATATATGCACAGAGGCAACCGTGTGACGAGGTGGCCGAGTGGTTAAGGCGATGGACTGCTAATCCATTGTGCTCTGCACGCGTGGGTTCGAATCCCATCCTCGTCGTTTGGTGTCTTTAGTGTTTGAGAGTGCCCGGCAAGGCTGTTTGAAGCACCTTGCTACCCACTTTAACATCATCATCCTAAACTTGGCTGCCAAAAAAAACCAGAGCCCAGTTTCGTGCTAATGGACAGCCGTGTGACGAGGTGACCGAGTGGTTAAGGCGATGGACTGCTAATCCATTGTGCTCTGCACGCGTGGGTTCGAATCCCATCCTCGTCGTTTGGTGTCTTTAGTGTTCGAGAGTGCCCGGCAAGGCTGTTTGAAGCACCTTGCTACCCACATTAACATCATCATCCTAAACTTGGCTGCCAAAAAAAACCAGAGCCCAGTTTCGTGTTGTTAGCGGCCGTAAGACGAGGTGGCCGAGTGGTTAAGGCGATGGACTGCTAATCCATTGTGCTCTGCACGCGTGGGTTCGAATCCCATCCTCGTCGTTTGGTGTCTTTAGTGTTTGAGAGTGCCCGGCAAGGCTGTTTGAAGCACCTTGCTACCCACTTTAACATCATCATCCTAAACTTGGCTGCCAAAAAAAACCAGAGCCCAGTTTCGTGCTAATGGACAGCCGTGTGACGAGGTGGCCGAGTGGTTAAGGCGATGGACTGCTAATCCATTGTGCTCTGCACGCGTGGGTTCGAATCCCATCCTCGTCGTTTGGTGTCTTTAGTGTTCGAGAGTGCCCGGCAAGGCTGTTTGAAGCACCTTGCTACCCACATTAACATCATCATCCTAAACTTGGCTGCCAAAAAAAACCAGAGCCCAGTTTCGTGTTGTTAGCGGCCGTAAGACGAGGTGGCCGAGTGGTTAAGGCGATGGACTGCTAATCCATTGTGCTCTGCACGCGTGGGTTCGAATCCCATCCTCGTCGTTTGGTGTCTTTAGTGTTCGAGAGTGCCCGGCAAGGCTGTTTGAAGCACCTTGCTACCCACATTAACATCATCATCCTAAACTTGGCTGCCAAAAAAAACCAGAGCCCAGTTTCGTGCCAGTAGGCAGCCGTGTGACGAGGTGGCCGAGTGGTTAAGGCGATAGACTGCTAATCCATTGTGCTCTGCAGGCGTGTGTTCGAATCCCATCCTCGTCGTTTGGTGTCTTTAGTGTTCGAGAGTGCCCGGCAAGGCTTTTTGAAGCACCTTGCTACCCACTTTAACATCGTCATCCTAAACTTGGCAGCCAAAAAAAAACAGAGCCCAGTTTCGTGTTAAAAGGCAGCCGTGTGACGAGGTGGCCGAGTGGTTAAGGCGATGGACTGCTAATCCATTGTGCTCTGCACGCGTGGGTTCGAATCCCATCCTCGTCGTTTGGTGTCTTTAGTGTTCGAGAGTGCCCGGCAAGGCTGTTTGAAGCACCTTGCTACCCACTTTAACATCGTCATCCTAAACTTGGCTGCCAAAAAAAAAGAGAGCTTAGTTTCGTGCTAATAGGCAGCCGTAAGACGAGGTGGCCGAGTGGTTAAGGCGATGGACTGCTAATCCATTGTGCTCTGCACGCGTGGGTTCGAATCCCATCCTCGTCGTTTGGTGTCTTTAGTGTTCGAGAGTGCCCGGCAAGGCTGTTTCAAGCACCTTGCTACCCACTTTAACATCATCATCCTAAACTTGGCTGCCAAAAAAAACCAGAGCCCAGTTTCGTGCTAATGGACAGCCGTGTGACGAGGTGGCCGAGTGGTTAAGGCGATGGACTGCTAATCCATTGTGCTCTGCACGCGTGGGTTCGAATCCCATCCTCGTCGTTTGGTGTCTTTAGTGTTCGAGAGTGCCCGGCAAGGCTGTTTGAAGCACCTTGCTACCCACTTTAACATCGTCATCCTAAACTTGGCTGCCAAAAGAAAAGAGAGCTTAGTTTCGTGCTAATAGGCAGCCGTAAGACGAGGTGGCCGAGTGGTTAAGGCGATGGACTGCTAATCCATTGTGCTCTGCACGCGTGGGTTCGAATCCCATCCTCGTCGTTTGGTGTCTTTAGTGTTCGAGAGTGCCCGGCAAGGCTGTTTCAAGCACCTTGCTACCCACTTTAACATCATCATCCTAAACTTGGCTGCCAAAAAAAACCAGAGCCCAGTTTCGTGCTAATGGACAGCCGTGTGACGAGGTGGCCGAGTGGTTAAGGCGATGGACTGCTAATCCATTGTGCTCTGCACGCGTGGGTTCGAATCCCATCCTCGTCGTTTGGTGTGTTTAGTGTTCGAGAGTGCCCGGCAAGGCTGTTTCGAAGCACCTTGCTACCCACATTGACATCATCATCCTAAACTTGGCTGCCAAAAAAAACCAGAGCCCAGTTTCGTGCTAATAGGCAGCTGTAAGACAATGTGGCCGAGTGGTTAAGGCGATGGACTGCTAATTCATTGTGCTCTGCACGCGTGGGTTCGAATCCCATCCTCGTCGTTTGTGTATAGTGTTCGAGAGTGCCCAGCAAGGCTGTTTAAAGCACCTTGCTACCCACTTTAACATCATCATCCTAAACTTGGCTGCCAAAAAAAACCAGAGCCCAGTTTCGTGTTATTAGCGGCCGTAAGACGAGGTGGCCGAGTGGTTAAGGCGATGGACTGCTAATCCATTGTGCTCTGCACGCATGGGTTCGAATCCCATCCTCGTCGTTTGATGTCTTTAGTGTCCGAGAGACCCCGGCAAGGCCGCTTGAAGCATCTTGCTACCCACTTTAACATCATCATCCTAGAAAAAGCTGCAAAAAAACATCACAGCCTATTTTCTTGCTGCTCAGCACCCACTTTAACATCATCATCCTGAACATAGCTGCAGAAAAAAAACACAGTCCAGTTTCGTGCTAATAGGCAGCCGTGTGACAAGGTGGTCTAGTGGTTCAGGATGATGGACTGCTAATCCATTGTGCTCTGCACACGTAAGTTTAAATATCTTCGCCGTTTGAAGGCTTTTGTGTCACAGAGAGCCTAGTGAACAGGTCAACCGCACGGTTGCCGCTTGCATCTATCCAAATGTTTACAACACGTCATGGCGAGCTTAAACTGAATCGCATTTTAATGATAGCAGCAAAAAAAGCTTGTGTTCATATCTGAAAACATTGTTGTGGTCAGGATCAATACCACAATCCCCCTGGTACTTGGATATGAACATTAAGAACACAAAGACACTCCAAACACGTGCCGAGAGAAGATCAAATCCCGACTATGCCAGCCTTCTACAAGCTCAAGAACAGCACAACTCTTTGCTTCAACAAGTTATTGAGTCTCCTAAGAGACTGACAAAAATTACCGTGGATGACTGTATTTCAAATCATTCTGGCGGGGTATTGGGTAAAGTTTTCAACTAGCAATGATCACGCCTCGGTTAAACCTCATAGGCTACAATATTGCCTCTGCGAAAGAATATTGGTGAAGGTCGCGACATCTTCCCTGGTCCTATCTTGACATGGAACGACAGGATGGTATCAAGCTTTAAACTACTATGCAATCAGCTTTTGGCACTGATGGCTGCATGGTGTGTCTACGAAACAGGCGAGGGGAATGCACAAAAAGATTTTTTCATTGTCCTCTCTTCACTCAAAAAAAGTGCTCTGCTTCTGTAAATCTGGGGGCTGAGAATTATGGGTATCTTGGCAGCAAAGGGGCGGAGTCTTAGAGTTCAGTCTCCAAGAACATGTTTTTAGTTTGTGATCGATTCAGCAAGTCCCCTACGAGGTTGGGTAGGATAATAAAGAGTGCAAGGACACTGCAAACACATTCTGAGGTAGGTCCAATACCAGCTATGCTACCTTTTTCTAGACTCAGGCGTTGTCTCTAGGTTCTTTCCAAAAAAGCAAAAGCAGCACACAAAAGAAACATATATGCACAGAGGCAGCCGTGTGACGAGGTGGCCGAGTGGTTAAGGCGATGGACTGCTAATCCATTGTGCTCTGCACGCGTGGGTTCGAATCCCATCCTCGTCGTTTGGTGTCTTTAGTGTTTGAGAGTGCCCGGCAAGGCTGTTTGAAGCACCTTGCTACCCACTTTAACATCATCATCCTAAACTTGGCTGCCAAAAAAAACCAGAGCCCAGTTTCGTGCTAATGGACAGCCGTGTGACGAGGTGACCGAGTGGTTAAGGCGATGGACTGCTAATCCATTGTGCTCTGCACGCGTGGGTTCGAATCCCATCCTCGTCGTTTGGTGTCTTTAGTGTTCGAGAGTGCCCGGCAAGGCTGTTTGAAGCACCTTGCTACCCACATTAACATCATCATCCTAAACTTGGCTGCCAAAAAAAACCAGAGCCCAGTTTCGTGTTGTTAGCAGCCGTAAGACGAGGTGGCCGAGTGGTTAAGGCGATGGACTGCTAATCCATTGTGCTCTGCATGCGTGGGTTCGAATCCCATCCTCGTCGTTTGGTGTCTTTAGTGTTCGAGAGTGCCCGGCAAGGCTGTTTCAAGCACCTTGCTACCCACTTTAACATCATCATCCTAAACTTGGCTGCCAAAAAAAACCAGAGCCCAGTTTCGTGCTAATGGACAGCCGTGTGACGAGGTGGCCGAGTGGTTAAGGCGATGGACTGCTAATCCATTGTGCTCTGCACGCGTGGGTTCGAATCCCATCCTCGTCGTTTGGTGTCTTTAGTGTTCGAGAGTGCCCGGCAAGGCTGTTTGAAGCACCTTGCTACCCACATTGACATCATCATCCTAAACTTGGCTGCCAAAAAAAACCAGAGCCCAGTTTCGTGCTAATAGGCAGCTGTAAGACAAGGTGGCCGAGTGGTTAAGGCGATGGACTGCTAATTCATTGTGCTCTGCACGCGTGGGTTCGAATCCCATCCTCGTCGTTTGTGTTTAGTGTTCGAGAGTGCCCGGCAAGGCTTTTTGAAGTACCTTGCTACCCACTTTAACATCGTCATCCTAAACTTGGCTGCCAAAAAAAAACAGAGCCCAGTTTCGTGCTAATAGGCAGCCGTGTGACGAGGTGGCCGAGTGGTTAAGGCGATGGACTGCTAATCCATTGTGCTCTGCACGCGTGGGTTCGAATCCCATCCTCGTCGTTTGATGTCTTTAGTGTCCGAGAGACCCCGGCAAGGCCGTTTGAAGCATCTTGCTACCCACTTTAACATCATCATCCTAGAAAAAGCTGCAAAAAACATCACAGCCTATTTTCTTGCTGCTCAGCACCCATTTTAACATCATCATCCTGAACATAGCTGCAGAAAAAAAACACAGTCCAGTTTCGTGCTAATAGGCAGCCGTGTGACAAGGTGGTCTAGTGGTTCAGGATGATGGACTGCTAATCCATTGTGCTCTGCACACGTAAGTTTAAATATCTTCGCCGTTTGAAGGCTTTTGTGTCACAGAGAGCCTAGTGAACAGGTCAACCGCACGGTTGCCGCTTGCATCTATCCAAATGTTTACAACACGTCATGGCGAGCTTAAACTGAATCGCATTTTAATGATAGCTGCAAAAAAAGCTTGTGTTCATATCTGAAAACATTGTTGTGGTCAGGATCAATACCACAATCCCCCTGGTACTTGGATATGAACATTAAGAACACAAAGACACTCCAAACACGTGCCGAGAGAAGATCAAATCCCGACTATGCCAGCCTTCTACAAGCTCAAGAACAGCACAACTCTTTGCTTCAACAAGTTATTGAGTCTCCTAAGAGACTGACAAAAATTGCCGTGGATGACTGTATTTCAAATCATCCTGGCGGGTTATTGGGTAAAGTTTTCAACTAGCAATGATCACGCCTCGGATAAACCTCATAGGCTACAATATTGCCTCTGCGAAAGAATATTGGTGAAGGTCGCGACATCTTCCCTGGCCCTATCTTGACATGGAACGACAGGATGGTATCAAGCTTTAAACTACTATGCAATCAGCTTTTGGCACTGATGGCTGCATGGTGTGTCTACGAAACAGGCGAGGGGAATGCACAAAAAGATTTTTTCATTGTCCTCTCTTCACTCAAAAAAAGTGCTCTGCTTCTGTAAATCTGGGGGCTGAGATTTATGGGTATCTTGGCAGCAAAGGGGCGGAGTCTTAGAGTTCAGTCTCCAAGAACATGTTTTTAGTTTGTGATCGATTCAGCAAGTCCCCTACGAGGTTGGGTAGGATAATAAAGAGTGCAAGGACACTGCAAACACATTCTGAGGTAGGTCCAATACCAGCTATGCTACCTTTTTCTAGACTCAGGCGTTGTCTCTAGGTTCTTTCCAAAAAAGCAAAAGCAGCACACAAAAGAAACATATATGCACAGAGGCAGCCGTGTGACGAGGTGGCCGAGTGGTTAAGGCGATGGACTGCTAATCCATTGTGCTCTGCACGCGTGGGTTCGAATCCCATCCTCGTCGTTTGGTGTCTTTAGTGTTTGAGAGTGCCCGGCAAGGCTGTTTGAAGCACCTTGCTACCCACTTTAACATCAAGGCAGCCGTGTGACGAGGTGGCCGAGTGGTTAAGGCGATGGACTGCTAATCCATTGTGCTCTGCACGCGTGGGTTCGAATCCCATCCTCGTCGTTTGGTGTCTTTAGTGTTCGAGAGTGCCCGGCAAGGCTGTTTCAAGCACCTTGCTACCCACTTTAACATCATCATCCTAAACTTGGCTGCCAAAAAAAACCAGAGCCCAGTTTCGTGCTAATGGACAGCCGTGTGACGAGGTGGCCGAGTGGTTAAGGCGATGGACTGCTAATCCATTGTGCTCTGCACGCGTGGGTTCGAATCCCATCCTCGTCGTTTGGTGTCTTTAGTGTTCGAGAGTGCCCGGCAAGGCTGTTTGAAGCACCTTGCTACCCACATTAACATCATCATCCTAAACTTGGCTGCCAAAAAAAACCAGAGCCCAGTTTCGTGCCAGTAGGCAGCCGTGTGACGAGGTGGCCGAGTGGTTAAGGCGATAGACTGCTAATCCATTGTGCTCTGCACGCGTGTGTTCGAATCCCATCCTCGTCGTTTGGTGTCTTTAGTGTTCGAGAGTGCCCGGCAAGGCTTTTTGAAGCACCTTGCTACCCACTTTAACATCGTCATCCTAAACTTGGCTGCCAAAAAAAAACAGAGCCCAGTTTCGTGTTAAAAGGCAGCCGTGTGACGAGGTGGCCGAGTGGTTAAGGCGATGGACTGCTAATCCATTGTGCTCTGCACGCGTGGGTTCGAATCCCATCCTCGTCGTTTGGTGTCTTTAGTGTTCGAGAGTGCCCGGCAAGGCTGTTTGAAGCACCTTGCTACCCACTTTAACATCTTCATCCTAAACTTGGCTGCCAAAAAAAAAGAGAGCTTAGTTTCGTGCTAATAGGCAGCCGTAAGACGAGGTGGCCGAGTGGTTAAGGTGATGGACTGCTAATCCATTGTGCTCTGCATGCGTGGGTTCGAATCCCATCCTCGTCGTTTGGTGTCTTTAGTGTTCGAGAGTGCCCGGCAAGGCTGTTTCAAGCACCTTGCTACCCACTTTAACATCATCATCCTAAACTTGGCTGCCAAAAAAAACCAGAGCCCAGTTTCGTGCTAATGGACAGCCGTGTGACGAGGTGGCCGAGTGGTTAAGGCGATGGACTGCTAATCCATTGTGCTCTGCACGCGTGGGTTCGAATCCCATCCTCGTCGTTTGGTGTCTTTAGTGTTTGAGAGTGCCCGGCAAGGCTGTTTGAAGCACCTTGCTACCCACTTTAACATCATCATCCTAAACTTGGCTGCCAAAAAAAACCAGAGCCCAGTTTCGTGCTAATGGACAGCCGTGTGACGAGGTGACCGAGTGGTTAAGGCGATGGACTGCTAATCCATTGTGCTCTGCACGCGTGGGTTCGAATCCCATCCTCGTTGTTTGGTGTCTTTAGTGTTCGAGAGTGCCCGGCAAGGCTGTTTGAAGCACCTTGCTACCCACATTAACATCATCATCCTAAACTTGGCTGCCAAAAAAAACCAGAGCCCAGTTTCGTGTTGTTAGCGGCCGTAAGACGAGGTGGCCGAGTGGTTAAGGCGATGGACTGCTAATCCATTGTGCTCTGCACGCGTGGGTTCGAATCCCATCCTCGTCGTTTGGTGTCTTTAGTGTTTGAGAGTGCCCGGCAAGGCTGTTTGAAGCACCTTGCTACCCACATTAACATCATCATCCTAAACTTGGCTGCCAAAAAAAAAGAGAGCTTAGTTTCGTGCTAATAGGCAGCCGTGTGACGAGGTGGCCGAGTGGTTAAAGCGATGGACTGCTAATCCATTGTGCTCTGCACGCGTGGGTTCGAATCCCATCCTTGTCGTTTGATGTCTTTAGTGTCCGAGAGACCCCGGCAAGGCCGTTTGAAGCATCTTGCTACCCACTTTAACATCATCATCCTAGAAAAAGCTGCAAAAAACATCACAGCCTATTTTCTTGCTGCTCAGCACCCATTTTAACATCATCATCCTGAACATAGCTGCAGAAAAAAAACACAGTCCAGTTTCGTGCTAATAGGCAGCCGTGTGACAAGGTGGTCTAGTGGTTCAGGATGATGGACTGCTAATCCATTGTGCTCTGCACACGTAAGTTTAAATATCTTCGCCGTTTGAAGGCTTTTGTGTCACAGAGAGCCTAGTGAACAGGTCAACCGCACGGTTGCCGCTTGCATCTATCCAAATGTTTACAACACGTCATGGCGAGCTTAAACTGAATCGCATTTTAATGATAGCAGCAAAAAAAGCTTGTGTTCATATCTGAAAACATTGTTGTGGTCAGGATCAATACCACAATCCCCCTGGTACTTGGATATGAACATTAAGAACACAAAGACACTCCAAACACGTGCCGAGAGAAGATCAAATCCCGACTATGCCAGCCTTCTACAAGCTCAAGAACAGCACAACTCTTTGCTTCAACAAGTTATTGAGTCTCCTAAGAGACTGACAAAAATTGCCGTGGATGACTGTATTTCAAATCATCCTGGCGGGGTATTGGGTAAAGTTTTCAACTAGCAATGATCACGCCTAGGATAAACCTCATAGGCTACAATATTGCCTCTGCGAAAGAATATTGGTGAAGGTCGCGACATCTTCCCTGGCCCTATCTTGACATGGAACGACAGGATGGTATCAAGCTTTAAACTACTATGCAATCAGCTTTTGGCACTGATGGCTGCATGGTGTGTCTACGAAACAGGCGAGGGGAATGCACAAAAAGATTTTTTCATTGTCCTCTCTTCACTCAAAAAAAGTGCTCTGCTTCTGTAAATCTGGGGGCTGAGATTTATGGGTATATTGGCAGCAAAGGGGCGGAGTCTTGGAGTTCAGTCTCCAAGAACATGTTTTTAGTTTGTGATCGATTCAGCAAGTCCCCTACGAGGTTGGGTAGGATAATAAAGAGTGCAAGGACACTGCAAACACATTCTGAGGTAGGTCCAATACCAGCTATGCTACCTTTTTCTAGACTCAGGCGTTGTCTCTAGGTTCTTTCCAAAAAAGCAAAAGCAGCACACAAAAGAAACATATATGCACAGAGGCAGCCGTGTGACGAGGTGGCCGAGTGGTTAAGGCGATGGACTGCTAATCCATTGTGCTCTGCACGCGTGGGTTCGAATCCCATCCTCGTCGTTTGGTGTCTTTAGTGTTTGAGAGTGCCCGGCAAGGCTGTTTGAAGCACCTTGCTACCCACTTTAACATCAAGGCAGCCGTGTGACGAGGTGGCCGAGTGGTTAAGGCGATGGACTGCTAATCGATTGTGCTCTGCACGCGTGGGTTCGAATCCCATCCTCGTCGTTTGGTGTCTTTAATGTTCGAGAGTGCCCGGCAAGGCTGTTTCAAGCACCTTGCTACCCACTTTAACATCATCATCCTAAACTTGGCTGCCAAAAAAAACCAGAGCCCAGTTTCGTGCTAATGGACAGCCGTGTGACGAGGTGGCCGAGTGGTTAAGGCGATGGACTGCTAATCCATTGTGCTCTGCACGCGTGGGTTCGAATCCCATCCTCGTCGTTTGGTGTCTTTAGTGTTCGAGAGTGCCCGGCAAGGCTGTTTGAAGCACCTTGCTACCCACATTAACATCATCATCCTAAACTTGGCTGCCAAAAAAAACCAGAGCCCAGTTTCGTGCCAGTAGGCAGCCGTGTGACGAGGTGGCCGAGTGGTTAAGGCGATAGACTGCTAATCCATTGTGCTCTGCACGCGTGTGTTCGAATCCCATCCTCGTCGTTTGGTGTCTTTAGTGTTCGAGAGTGCCCGGCAAGGCTTTTTGAAGCACCTTGCTACCCACTTTAACATCGTCATCCTAAACTTGGCTGCCAAAAAAAAACAGAGCCCAGTTTCGTGTTAAAAGGCAGCCGTGTGACGAGGTGGCCGAGTGGTTAAGGCGATGGACTGCTAATCCATTGTGCTCTGCACGCGTGGGTTCGAATCCCATCCTCGTCGTTTGATGTCTTTAGTGTCCGAGAGACCCCGGCAAGGCCGCTTGAAGCATCTTGCTACCCACTTTAACATCATCATCCTAGAAAAAGCTGCAAAAAAACATCACAGCCTATTTTCTTGCTGCTCAGCACCCACTTTAACATCATCATCCTGAACATAGCTGCAGAAAAAAAACACAGTCCAGTTTCGTGCTAATAGGCAGCCGTGTGACAAGGTGGTCTAGTGGTTCAGGATGATGGACTGCTAATCCATTGTGCTCTGCACATGTAAGTTTAAATATCTTCGCCGTTTGAAGGCTTTTGTGTCACAGAGAGCCTAGTGAACAGGTCAACCGCACGGTTGCCGCTTGCATCTATCCAAATGTTTACAACACGTCATGGCGAGCTTAAACTGAATCGCATTTTAATGATAGCAGCAAAAAAAGCTTGTGTTCATATCTGAAAACATTGTTGTGGTCAGGATCAATACCACAATCCCCCTGGTACTTGGATATGAACATTAAGAACACAAAGACACTCCAAACACGTGCCGAGAGAAGATCAAATCCCGACTATGCCAGCCTTCTACAAGCTCAAGAACAGCACAACTCTTTGCTTCAACAAGTTATTGAGTCTCCTAAGAGACTGACAAAAATTGCCGTGGATGACTGTATTTCAAATCATTCTGGCGGGGTATTGGGTAAAGTTTTCAACTAGCAATGATCACGCCTCGGTTAAACCTCATAGGCTACAATATTGCCTCTGCGAAAGAATATTGGTGAAAGTCGCGACATCTTCCCTGGTCCTATCTTGACATGGAACGACAGGATGGTATCAAGCTTTAAACTACTATGCAATCAGCTTTTGGCACTGATGGCTGCATGGTGTGTCTACGAAACAGGCGAGGGGAATGCACAAAAATATTTTTTCATTGTCCTCTCTTCACTCAAAAAAAGTGCTCTGCTTCTGTAAATCTGGGGGCTGAGAATTATGGGTATCTTGGCAGCAAAGGGGCGGAGTCTTAGAGTTCAGTCTCCAAGAACATGTTTTTAGTTTGTGATCGATTCAGCAAGTCCCCTACGAGGTTGGGTAGGATAATAAAGAGTGCAAGGACACTGCAAACACATTCTAAGGTAGGTCCAATACCAGCTATGCTACCTTTTTCTAGACTCAGGCGTTGTCTCTAGGTTCTTTCCAAAAAAGCAAAAGCAGCACACAAAAGAAACATATATGCACAGAGGCAGCCGTGTGACGAGGTGGCCGAGTGGTTAAGGCGATGGACTGCTAATCCATTGTGCTCTGCACGCGTGGGTTCGAATCCCATCCTCGTCGTTTGGTGTCTTTAGTGTTTGATGCTGCGTTCACACCAAACGCGAATTGAGCGTCAAAATCGCGTCTACCGCGTCTAGTTTCACGCGCGTACATTTTGAATGCATTCGCGCGTCAGCAGAGAATTGGACGCGCGTAGAAATCGAGCTCTGGAAGCGAAATTGACGCGCGTTCAAGGCACTCCAGGAGAAATATGTCATAAAACACCACTCTGCCTCTTTTCATTTTCATAAAAAATATATATTAAGCATTAATAGCCACACAAATGTGGTCCAGGCAACTCCTACATTATCTTCACTGCATGTATGTTTAAATATCCTTAAAATATAAAGTTATGAAACTTCTCTTTGCCCTCAGTCAAAACGATTTGGCAAACAACAAATTATATATTCATGAGAGCAAAGATCGCCCGTTAGATCCACACAAGACGAACCACAACAGGACATCAGAGCCAGCGGCAGACGCCAGAAGGACTGGCCGAGGAAAGGCTGCCTTCGCCGGGGTTATGAGCAGTGATTGCCCGCGGTGATCGCCTGGATCTCACAACTCCAAAAACACAAGATTATTTTTTTTAAATAGGCGCTCTCTTTATAAATAAACCACAGATTTGAGCTTTAAACAACTACATTCCCACCTGAAAACGTCTTAAAACTACATTTTGTGACACAATACTACTGTTTTTAATTTATGCAGGGTTTCTCATACACGTCACTTTACCACGTGACAGCAGCGAGCAGGCTCCTGATTGGTTAACGCGGCGCGAATTGACGCCAAAGTTCAAATTTTTCAACTCGGGCGTCAGACGCGAATTCGCTTCAAACGCGTGAATGCACAAAAGCACCATTCGCGTGTAACGCGCGTATCGCGCAAGACGCTCAATTCGCGTCCAATTCGCGCCATTCGCGCGAACTGTGCCCGGCAAGGCTGTTTGAAGCACCTTGCTACCAACTTCAACATCATCATCCTAAACTTGGCTGCCAAAAAAAACCAGAGCCCAGTTTCGTGCTAATGGACAGCCGTGTGACGAGGTGACCGAGTGGTTAAGGCGATGGACTGCTAATCCATTGTGCTCTGCACGCGTGGGTTCGAATCCCATCCTCGTCGTTTGGTGTCTTTAGTGTTCGAGAGTGCCCGGCAAGGCTGTTTGAAGCACCTTGCTACCCACATTAACATCATCATCCTAAACTTGGCTGCCAAAAAAAAGCAGAGCCCAGTTTCGTGTTGTTAGCGGCCGTAAGACGAGGTGGCCGAGTGGTTAAGGCGATGGACTGCTAATCCATTGTGCTCTGCACGCGTGGGTTCGAATCCCATCCTCGTCGTTTGGTGTCTTTAGTGTTTGAGAGTGCCCGGCAAGGCTGTTTGAAGCACCTTGCTACCCACATTAACATCATCATCCTAAACTTGGCTGCCAAAAAAAAACAGAGCCCAGTTTCGTGCTAATAGGCAGCCGTGTGACGAGGTGGCCGAGTGGTTAAGGCGATGGACTGCTAATCCATTGTGCTCTGCACGCGTGGGTTCGAATCCCATCCTCGTCGTTTGATGTCTTTAGTGTCCGAGAGACCCCGGCAAGGCCGTTTGAAGCATCTTGCTACCCACTTTAACATCATCATCCTAGAAAAAGCTGCAAAAAACATCACAGCCTATTTTCTTGCTGCTCAGCACCCATTTTAACATCATCATCCTGAACATAGCTGCAGAAAAAAAACACAGTCCAGTTTCGTGCTAATAGGCAGCCGTGTGACAAGGTGGTCTAGTGGTTCAGGATGATGGACTGCTAATCCATTGTGCTCTGCACACGTAAGTTTAAATATCTTCGCCGTTTGAAGGCTTTTGTGTCACAGAGAGCCTAGTGAACAGGTCAACCGCACGGTTGCCGCTTGCATCTATCCAAATGTTTACAACACGTCATGGCGAGCTTAAACTGAATCGCATTTTAATGATAGCAGCAAAAAAAGCTTGTGTTCATATCTGAAAACATTGTTGTGGTCAGGATCAATACCACAATCCCCCTGGTACTTGGATATGAACATTAAGAACACAAAGACACTCCAAACACGTGCCGAGAGAAGATCAAATCCCGACTATGCCAGCCTTCTACAAGCTCAAGAACAGCACAACTCTTTGCTTCAACAAGTTATTGAGTCTCCTAAGAGACTGACAAAAATTGCCGTGGATGACTGTATTTCAAATCATCCTGGCGGGGTATTGGGTAAAGTTTTCAACTAGCAATGATCACGCCTAGGATAAACCTCATAGGCTACAATATTGCCTCTGCGAAAGAATATTGGTGAAGGTCGCGACATCTTCCCTGGCCCTATCTTGACATGGAACGACAGGATGGTATCAAGCTTTAAACTACTATGCAATCAGCTTTTGGCACTGATGGCTGCATGGTGTGTCTACGAAACAGGCGAGGGGAATGCACAAAAAGATTTTTTCATTGTCCTCTCTTCACTCAAAAAAAGTGCTCTGCTTCTGTAAATCTGGGGGCTGAGATTTATGGGTATATTGGCAGCAAAGGGGCGGAGTCTTAGAGTTCAGTCTCCAAGAACATGTTTTTAGTTTGTGATCGATTCAGCAAGTCCCCTACGAGGTTGGGTAGGATAATAAAGAGTGCAAGGACACTGCAAACACATTCTGAGGTAGGTCCAATACCAGCTATGCTACCTTTTTCTAGACTCAGGCGTTGTCTCTAGGTTCTTTCCAAAAAAGCAAAAGCAGCACACAAAAGAAACATATATGCACAGAGGCAGCCGTGTGACGAGGTGGCCGAGTGGTTAAGGCGATGGACTGCTAATCCATTGTGCTCTGCACGCGTGGGTTCGAATCCCATCCTCGTCGTTTGGTGTCTTTAGTGTTTGAGAGTGCCCGGCAAGGCTGTTTGAAGCACCTTGCTACCCACTTTAACATCAAGGCAGCCGTGTGACGAGGTGGCCGAGTGGTTAAGGCGATGGACTGCTAATCGATTGTGCTCTGCACGCGTGGGTTCGAATCCCATCCTCGTCGTTTGGTGTCTTTAATGTTCGAGAGTGCCCGGCAAGGCTGTTTCAAGCACCTTGCTACCCACTTTAACATCATCATCCTAAACTTGGCTGCCAAAAAAAACCAGAGCCCAGTTTCGTGCTAATGGACAGCCGTGTGACGAGGTGGCCGAGTGGTTAAGGCGATGGACTGCTAATCCATTGTGCTCTGCACGCGTGGGTTCGAATCCCATCCTCGTCGTTTGGTGTCTTTAGTGTTCGAGAGTGCCCGGCAAGGCTGTTTGAAGCACCTTGCTACCCACATTAACATCATCATCCTAAACTTGGCTGCCAAAAAAAACCAGAGCCCAGTTTCGTGCCAGTAGGCAGCCGTGTGACGAGGTGGCCGAGTGGTTAAGGCGATAGACTGCTAATCCATTGTGCTCTGCACGCGTGTGTTCGAATCCCATCCTCGTCGTTTGGTGTCTTTAGTGTTCGAGAGTGCCCGGCAAGGCTTTTTGAAGCACCTTGCTACCCACTTTAACATCGTCATCCTAAACTTGGCTGCCAAAAAAAAACAGAGCCCAGTTTCGTGTTAAAAGGCAGCCGTGTGACGAGGTGGCCGAGTGGTTAAGGCGATGGACTGCTAATCCATTGTGCTCTGCACGCGTGGGTTCGAATCCCATCCTCGTCGTTTGATGTCTTTAGTGTCCGAGAGACCCCGGCAAGGCCGCTTGAAGCATCTTGCTACCCACTTTAACATCATCATCCTAGAAAAAGCTGCAAAAAAACATCACAGCCTATTTTCTTGCTGCTCAGCACCCACTTTAACATCATCATCCTGAACATAGCTGCAGAAAAAAAACACAGTCCAGTTTCGTGCTAATAGGCAGCCGTGTGACAAGGTGGTCTAGTGGTTCAGGATGATGGACTGCTAATCCATTGTGCTCTGCACATGTAAGTTTAAATATCTTCGCCGTTTGAAGGCTTTTGTGTCACAGAGAGCCTAGTGAACAGGTCAACCGCACGGTTGCCGCTTGCATCTATCCAAATGTTTACAACACGTCATGGCGAGCTTAAACTGAATCGCATTTTAATGATAGCAGCAAAAAAAGCTTGTGTTCATATCTGAAAACATTGTTGTGGTCAGGATCAATACCACAATCCCCCTGGTACTTGGATATGAACATTAAGAACACAAAGACACTCCAAACACGTGCCGAGAGAAGATCAAATCCCGACTATGCCAGCCTTCTACAAGCTCAAGAACAGCACAACTCTTTGCTTCAACAAGTTATTGAGTCTCCTAAGAGACTGACAAAAATTGCCGTGGATGACTGTATTTCAAATCATTCTGGCGGGGTATTGGGTAAAGTTTTCAACTAGCAATGATCACGCCTCGGTTAAACCTCATAGGCTACAATATTGCCTCTGCGAAAGAATATTGGTGAAAGTCGCGACATCTTCCCTGGTCCTATCTTGACATGGAACGACAGGATGGTATCAAGCTTTAAACTACTATGCAATCAGCTTTTGGCACTGATGGCTGCATGGTGTGTCTACGAAACAGGCGAGGGGAATGCACAAAAATATTTTTTCATTGTCCTCTCTTCACTCAAAAAAAGTGCTCTGCTTCTGTAAATCTGGGGGCTGAGAATTATGGGTATCTTGGCAGCAAAGGGGCGGAGTCTTAGAGTTCAGTCTCCAAGAACATGTTTTTAGTTTGTGATCGATTCAGCAAGTCCCCTACGAGGTTGGGTAGGATAATAAAGAGTGCAAGGACACTGCAAACACATTCTAAGGTAGGTCCAATACCAGCTATGCTACCTTTTTCTAGACTCAGGCGTTGTCTCTAGGTTCTTTCCAAAAAAGCAAAAGCAGCACACAAAAGAAACATATATGCACAGAGGCAGCCGTGTGACGAGGTGGCCGAGTGGTTAAGGCGATGGACTGCTAATCCATTGTGCTCTGCACGCGTGGGTTCGAATCCCATCCTCGTCGTTTGGTGTCTTTAGTGTTTGATGCTGCGTTCACACCAAACGCGAATTGAGCGTCAAAATCGCGTCTACCGCGTCTAGTTTCACGCGCGTACATTTTGAATGCATTCGCGCGTCAGCAGAGAATTGGACGCGCGTAGAAATCGAGCTCTGGAAGCGAAATTGACGCGCGTTCAAGGCACTCCAGGAGAAATATGTCATAAAACACCACTGCCTCTTTTCATTTTCATAAAAAATATATATTAAGCATTAATAGCCACACAAATGTGGTCCAGGCAACTCCTACATTATCTTCACTGCATGTATGTTTAAATATCCTTAAAATATAAAGTTATGAAACTTCTCTTTGCCCTCAGTCAAAACGATTTGGCAAACAACAAATTATATATTCATGAGAGCAAAGATCGCCCGTTAGATCCACACAAGACGAACCACAACAGGACATCAGAGCCAGCGGCAGACGCCAGAAGGACTGGCCGAGGAAAGGCTGCCTTCGCCGGGGTTATGAGCAGTGATTGCCCGCGGTGATCGCCTGGATCTCACAACTCCAAAAACACAAGATTATTTTTTTTAAATAGGCGCTCTCTTTATAAATAAACCACAGATTTGAGCTTTAAACAACTACATTCCCACCTGAAAACGTCTTAAAACTACATTTTGTGACACAATACTACTGTTTTTAATTTATGCAGGGTTTCTCATACACGTCACTTTACCACGTGACAGCAGCGAGCAGGCTCCTGATTGGTTAACGCGGCGCGAATTGACGCCAAAGTTCAAATTTTTCAACTCGGGCGTCAGACGCGAATTCGCTTCAAACGCGTGAATGCACAAAAGCACCATTCGCGTGTAACGCGCGTATCGCGCAAGACGCTCAATTCGCGTCCAATTCGCGCCATTCGCGCGAACTGTGCCCGGCAAGGCTGTTTGAAGCACCTTGCTACCAACTTCAACATCATCATCCTAAACTTGGCTGCCAAAAAAAACCAGAGCCCAGTTTCGTGCTAATGGACAGCCGTGTGACGAGGTGACCGAGTGGTTAAGGCGATGGACTGCTAATCCATTGTGCTCTGCACGCGTGGGTTCGAATCCCATCCTCGTCGTTTGGTGTCTTTAGTGTTCGAGAGTGCCCGGCAAGGCTGTTTGAAGCACCTTGCTACCCACATTAACATCATCATCCTAAACTTGGCTGCCAAAAAAAAGCAGAGCCCAGTTTCGTGTTGTTAGCGGCCGTAAGACGAGGTGGCCGAGTGGTTAAGGCGATGGACTGCTAATCCATTGTGCTCTGCACGCGTGGGTTCGAATCCCATCCTCGTCGTTTGGTGTCTTTAGTGTTTGAGAGTGCCCGGCAAGGCTGTTTGAAGCACCTTGCTACCAACATTAACATCATCATCCTAAACTTGGCTGCCAAAAAAAAACAGAGCCCAGTTTCGTGCTAATAGGCAGCCGTGTGACGAGGTGGCCGAGTGGTTAAGGCGATGGACTGCTAATCCATTGTGCTCTGCACGCGTGGGTTCGAATCCCATCCTCGTCGTTTGATGTCTTTAGTGTCCGAGAGACCCCGGCAAGGCCGTTTGAAGCATCTTGCTACCCACTTTAACATCATCATCCTAGAAAAAGCTGCAAAAAACATCACAGCCTATTTTCTTGCTGCTCAGCACCCATTTTAACATCATCATCCTGAACATAGCTGCAGAAAAAAAACACAGTCCAGTTTCGTGCTAATAGGCAGCCGTGTGACAAGGTGGTCTAGTGGTTCAGGATGATGGACTGCTAATCCATTGTGCTCTGCACACGTAAGTTTAAATATCTTCGCCGTTTGAAGGCTTTTGTGTCACAGAGAGCCTAGTGAACAGGTCAACCGCACGGTTGCCGCTTGCATCTATCCAAATGTTTACAACACGTCATGGCGAGCTTAAACTGAATCGCATTTTAATGATAGCAGCAAAAAAAGCTTGTGTTCATATCTGAAAACATTGTTGTGGTCAGGATCAATACCACAATCCCCCTGGTACTTGGATATGAACATTAAGAACACAAAGACACTCCAAACACGTGCCGAGAGAAGATCAAATCCCGACTATGCCAGCCTTCTACAAGCTCAAGAACAGCACAACTCTTTGCTTCAACAAGTTATTGAGTCTCCTAAGAGACTGACAAAAATTGCCGTGGATGACTGTATTTCAAATCATCCTGGCGGGGTATTGGGTAAAGTTTTCAACTAGCAATGATCACGCCTCGGATAAACCTCATAGGCTACAATATTGCCTCTGCGAAAGAATATTGGTGAAGGTCGCGACATCTTCCCTGGCCCTATCTTGACATGGAACGACAGGATGGTATCAAGCTTTAAACTACTATGCAATCAGCTTTTGGCACTGATGGCTGCATGGTGTGTCTACGAAACAGGCGAGGGGAATGCACAAAAAGATTTTTTCATTGTCCTCTCTTCACTCAAAAAAAGTGCTCTGCTTCTGTAAATCTGGGGGCTGAGATTTATGGGTATCTTGGCAGCAAAGGGGCGGAGTCTTAGAGTTCAGTCTCCAAGAACATGTTTTTAGTTTGTGATCGATTCAGCAAGTCCCCTACGAGGTTGGGTAGGATAATAAAGAGTGCAAGGACACTGCAAACACATTCTGAGGTAGGTCCAATACCAGCTATGCTACCTTTTTCTAGACTCAGGCGTTGTCTCTAGGTTCTTTCCAAAAAAGCAAAAGCAGCACACAAAAGAAACATATATGCACAGAGGCAGCCGTGTGACGAGGTGGCCGAGTGGTTAAGGCGATGGACTGCTAATCCATTGTGCTCTGCACGCGTGGGTTCGAATCCCATCCTCGTCGTTTGGTGTCTTTAGTGTTTGAGAGTGCCCGGCAAGGCTGTTTGAAGCACCTTGCTACCCACTTTAACATCAAGGCAGCCGTGTGACGAGGTGGCCGAGTGGTTAAGGCGATGGACTGCTAATCCATTGTGCTCTGCACGCGTGGATTCGAATCCCATCCTCGTCGTTTGGTGTCTTTAGTGTTCGAGAGTGCCCGGCAAGGCTGTTTCAAGATCCTTGCTACCCACTTTAACATCATCATCCTAAACTTGGCTGCCAAAAAAAACCAGAGCCCAGTTTCGTGCTAATGGACAGCCGTGTGACGAGGTGGCCGAGTGGTTAAGGCGATGGACTGCTAATCCATTGTGCTCTGCACGCGTGGGTTTGAATCCCATCCTCGTCGTTTGGTGTCTTTAGTGTTCGAGAGTGCCCGGCAAGGCTGTTTGAAGCACCTTGCTACCCACATTAACATCATCATCCTAAACTTGGCTGCCAAAAAAAACCAGAGCCCAGTTTCGTGCCAGTAGGCAGCCGTGTGACGAGGTGGCCGAGTGGTTAAGGCGATAGACTGCTAATCCATTGTGCTCTGCACGCGTGTGTTCGAATCCCATCCTCGTCGTTTGGTGTCTTTAGTGTTCGAGAGTGCCCGGCAAGGCTTTTTGAAGCACCTTGCTACCCACTTTAACATCGTCATCCTAAACTTGGCTGCCAAAAAAAAACAGAGCCCAGTTTCGTGTTAAAAGGCAGCCGTGTGACGAGGTGGCCGAGTGGTTAAGGCGATGGACTGCTAATCCATTGTGCTCTGCACGCGTGGGTTCGAATCCCATCCTCGTCGTTTGGTGTCTTTAGTGTTCGAGAGTGCCCGGCAAGGCTGTTTGAAGCACCTTGCTACCCACTTTAACATCGTCATCCTAAACTTGGCTGCCAAAAAAAAAGAGAGCTTAGTTTCGTGCTAATAGGCAGCCGTAAGACGAGGTGGCCGAGTGGTTAAGGCGATGGACTGCTAATCCATTGTGCTCTGCACGCGTGGGTTCGAATCCCATCCTCGTCGTTTGGTGTCTTTAGTGTTCGAGAGTGCCCGGCAAGGCTGTTTGAAGCACCTTGCTACCCACATTAACATCATCATCCTAAACTTGGCTGCCAAAAAAAACCAGAGCCCAGTTTCGTGTTGTTAGCGGCCGTAAGACGAGGTGGCCGAGTGGTTAAGGCGATGGACTGCTAATCCATTGTGCTCTGCCTGCGTGGGTTCGAATCCCATCCTCGTCGTTTGGTGTCTTTAGTGTTCGAGAGTGCCCGGCAAGGCTGTTTGAAGCACCTTGCTACCCACATTAACATCATCATCCTAAACTTGGCTGCCAAAAAAAACCAGAGCCCAGTTTCGTGCCAGTAGGCAGCCGTGTGACGAGGTGGCCGAGTGGTTAAGGCGATAGACTGCTAATCCATTGTGCTCTGCACGCGTGTGTTCGAATCCCATCCTCGTCGTTTGGTGTCTTTAGTGTTCGAGAGTGCCCGGCAAGGCTTTTTGAAGCACCTTGCTACCCACTTTAACATCGTCATCCTAAACTTGGCTGCCAAAAAAAAACAGAGCCCAGTTTCGTGCTAATAGGCAGCCGTGTGACGAGGTGGCCGAGTGGTTAAGGCGATGGACTGCTAATCCATTGTGCTCTGCACGCGTGGGTTCGAATCCCATCCTCGTCGTTTGATGTCTTTAGTGTCCGAGAGACCCCGGCAAGGCCGTTTGAAGCATCTTGCTACCCACTTTAACATCATCATCCTAGAAAAAGCTGCAAAAAACATCACAGCCTATTTTCTTGCTGCTCAGCACCCATTTTAACATCATCATCCTGAACATAGCTGCAGAAAAAAAACACAGTCCAGTTTCGTGCTAATAGGCAGCCGTGTGACAAGGTGGTCTAGTGGTTCAGGATGATGGACTGCTAATCCATTGTGCTCTGCACACGTAAGTTTAAATATCTTCGCCGTTTGAAGGCTTTTGTGTCACAGAGAGCCTAGTGAACAGGTCAACCGCACGGTTGCCGCTTGCATCTATCCAAATGTTTACAACACGTCATGGCGAGCTTAAACTGAATCGCATTTTAATGATAGCAGCAAAAAAAGCTTGTGTTCATATCTGAAAACATTGTTGTGGTCAGGATCAATACCACAATCCCCCTGGTACTTGGATATGAACATTAAGAACACAAAGACACTCCAAACACGTGCCGAGAGAAGATCAAATCCCGACTATGCCAGCCTTCTACAAGCTCAAGAACAGCACAACTCTTTGCTTCAACAAGTTATTGAGTCTCCTAAGAGACTGACAAAAATTGCCGTGGATGACTGTATTTCAAATCATCCTGGCGGGGTATTGGGTAAAGTTTTCAACTAGCAATGATCACACCTCGGATAAACCTCATAGGCTACAATATTGCCTCTGCGAAAGAATATTGGTGAAAGTCGCGACATCTTCCCTGGCCCTATCTTGACATGGAACGACAGGATGGTATCAAGCTTTAAACTACTATGCAATCAGCTTTTGGCACTGATGGCTGCATGGTGTGTCTACGAAACAGGCGAGGGGAATGCACAAAAAGATTTTTTCATTGTCCTTTCTTCACTCAAAAAAAGTGCTCTGCTTCTGTAAATCTGGGGGCTGAGAATTATGGGTATCTTGGCAGCAAAGGGGTGGAGTCTTAGAGTTCAGTCTCCAAGAACATGTTTAAGTTTGTGATCGATTCAGCAAGTCCCCTACGAGGTTGGGTAGGATAATAAAGAGTGCAAGGACACTGCAAACACATTCTGAGGTAGGTCCAATACCAGCTATGCTACCTTTTTCTAGACTCAGGCTTTGTCTCTAGGTTCTTTCCAAAAAAGCAAAAGCAGCACACAAAAGAAACATATATGCACAGAGGCAGCCGTGTGACGAGGTGGCCGAGTGGTTAAGGCGATGGACTGCTAATCCATTGTGCTCTGCACGCGTGGGTTCGAATCCCATCCTCGTCGTTTGGTGTCTTTAGTGTTTGAGAGTGCCCGGCAAGGCTGTTTGAAGCACCTTGCTACCCACTTTAACATCAAGGCAGCCGTGTGACGAGGTGGCCGAGTGGTTAAGGCGATGGACTGCTAATCCATTGTGCTCTGCACGCGTGGGTTCGAATCCCATCCTCGTCGTTTGGTGTCTTTAGTGTTCGAGAGTGCCCGGCAAGGCTGTTTCAAGCACCTTGCTACCCACTTTAACATCATCATCCTAAACTTGGCTGCCAAAAAAAACCAGAGCCCAGTTTCGTGCTAATGGACAGCCGTGTGACGAGGTGGCCGAGTGGTTAAGGCGATGGACTGCTAATCCATTGTGCTCTGCACGCGTGGGTTCGAATCCCATCCTCGTCGTTTGCTGTCTTTAGTGTTCGAGAGTGCCCGGCAAGGCTGTTTGAAGCACCTTGCTACCCACATTAACATAATCATCCTAAACTTGGCTGCCAAAAAAAACCAGAGCCCAGTTTCGTCCCAATAGGCAGCCGTGTGACGAGTTGGCCGAGTGGTTAAGGCGATAGACTGCTAATCCATCGTGCTCTGCACGCGTGTGTTCGAATCCCATCCTCGTCGTTTGGTGTCTTTAGTGTTCGAGAGTGCCCGGCAAGGCTGTTTGAAGTACCTTGCTACCCACTTTAACATCGTCATCCTAAACTTGGCTGCCAAAAAAAAAGAGAGCCCAGTTTCGTGCTAATAGGCAGCCGTAAGACGAGGTGGCCGAGTGGTTAAGGCGATGGACTGCTAATCCATTGTGCTCTGCACGCGTGGGTTCGAATCCCATCCTCGTCGTTTGGTGTCTTTAGTGTTCGAGAGTGCCCGGCAAGGCTGTTTGAAGCGGCTTGCTACCCACTTTAACATCGTCATCCTAAACTTGGCTGCCAAAAAGAACCAGAGCCCAGTTTCGTTCTAATAGACAGCCATGTGACGAGGTGGCCGAGTGGTTAATGCGATGGACTGCTAATCCATTGTGCTCTGCACGCTTGGGTTCGAATCCCATTCTCGTCGTTTGGTGTCTTTAGTGTTCGAGAGTGCCCGGCAAGGCTGTTTGAAGCACCTTGCTACCCACATTAACATCATCATCCTAAACTTGGCTGCCAAAAAAAACCAGAGCCCAGTTTCGTGCCAGTAGGCAGCCGTGTGACGAGGTGGCCGAGTGGTTAATGCGATGGACTGCTAATCCATTGTGCTCTGCACGCGTGGGTTCGAATCCCATTCTCGTCGTTTGGTGTCTTTAGTGTTCGAGAGTGCCCGGCAAGGCTGTTTGAAGCACCTTGCTACCCACATTAACATCATCATCCTAAACTTGGCTGCCAAAAAAACCAGAGCCCAGTTTCGTGCCAGTAGGCAGCCGTGTGACGAGGTGGCCGAGTGGTTAAGGCGATAGACTGCTAATCCATCGTGCTCTGCACGCGTGTGTTCGAATCCCATCCTCGTCGTTTGGTGTCTTTAGTGTTTGAGAGTGCCCGGCAAGGCTGTTTGAAGCACCTTGCTACCCACTTTAACACCATCATCCTAAACTTGGCTGCCAAAAAGAACCAGAGCCCAGTTTCGTTCTAATAGGCAGCCGTGTGACGAGGTGGCCGAGTGGTTAAGGCGATGGACTGCTAATCCATTGTGCTCTGCACGCGTGGGTTCGAATCCCATCCTCGTCGTTTGGTGTCTTTAGTGTTCGAGAGTGCCCGGCAAGGCTGTTTGAAGCACCTTGCTACCCACATTAACATCATCATCCTAAACTTGGCTGCCAAAAAAAACCAGAGCCCAGTTTCGTGCTAATGGACAGCCGTGTGACGAGGTGGCCGAGTGGTTAATGCGATGGACTGCTAATCCATTGTGCTCTGCACGCGTGGGTTCGAATCCCATCCTCGTCGTTTGGTGTCTTTAGTGTTCGAGAGTGCCCGGCAAGGCTGTTTGAAGCACCTTGCTACCCACATTAACATCATCATCCTAAACTTGGCTGCCAAAAAAAACCAGAGCCCAGTTTCGTGCCAGTAGGCAGCCGTGTGACGAGGTGGCAGCCGTGTGACGAGGTGGCCAAGTGGTTAAGGCGATAGACAGCTAATCCATTGTGCTCTGCACGCGTGTGTTCGAATCCCATCCTCGTCGTTTGGTGTCTTTAGTGTTCGAGAGTGCCCGGCAAGGCTTTTTGAAGCACCTTGCTACCCACTTTAACATCGTCATCCTAAACTTGGCTGCCAAAAAAAAACAGAGCCCAGTTTCGTGCTAATAGGCAGCCGTGTGACGAGGTGGCCGAGTGGTTAAGGCGATGGACTGCTAATCCATTGTGCTCTGCACGCGTGTGTTCGAATCCCATCCTCGTCGTTTGGTGTCTTTAGTGTTCGAGAGTGCCCGGCAAGGCTTTTTGAAGCACCTTGCTACCCACTTTAACATCGTCATCCTAAACTTGGCTGCCAAAAAAAAACAGAGCCCAGTTTCGTGCTAAAAGGCAGCCGTGTGACGAGGTGGCCGAGTGGTTAAGGCGATGGACTGCTAATCCATTGTGCTCTGCACGCGTGGGTTCGAATCCCATCCTCGTCGTTTGGTGTCTTTAGTGTTCGAGAGTGCCCGGCAAGGCTGTTTGAAGCACCTTGCTACCCACTTTAACATCATCATCCTAAACTTGGCTGCCAAAAAAAACCAGAGCCCAGTTTCGTTCTAATAGGCAGCCGTGTGACGAGGTGGTCGAGTGGTTAAGACGATGGACTGCTAATCCATTGTGCTCTGCACGCGTGGGTTCGAATCCCATCCTCGTCGTTTGCTGTCTTTAGTGTTCGAGAGTGCCCGGCAAGGCTGTTTGAAGCACCTTGCTACCCACATTAACATAATCATCCTAAACTTGGCTGCCAAAAAAAACCAGAGCCCAGTTTCGTCCCAATAGGCAGCCGTGTGACGAGTTGGCCGAGTGGTTAAGGCGATAGACTGCTAATCCATCGTGCTCTGCACGCGTGTGTTCGAATCCCATCCTCGTCGTTTGGTGTCTTTAGTGTTCGAGAGTGCCCGGCAAGGCTGTTTGAAGTACTTTGCTACCCACTTTAACATCGTCATCCTAAACTTGGCTGCCAAAAAAAAAGAGATCCCAGTTTCGTGCTAATAGGCAGCCGTAAGACGAGGTGGCCGAGTGGTTAAGGCGATGGACTGCTAATCCATTGTGCTCTGCACGCGAGGGTTCGAATCCCATCCTCGTCGTTTGCTGTCTTTAGTGTTCGAGAGTGCCCGGCAAGGCTGTTTGAAGCACCTTGCTACCCACATTAACATAATCATCCTAAACTTGGCTGCCAAAAAAAACCAGAGCCCAGTTTCGTCCCAATAGGCAGCCGTGTGACGAGTTGGCAGAGTGGTTAAGGCGATAGACTGCTAATCCATCGTGCTCTGCACGCGTGTGTTCGAATCCCATCCTCGTCGTTTGGTGTCTTTAGTGTTCGAGAGTGCCCGGCAAGGCTGTTTGAAGTACCTTGCTACCCACTTTAACATCGTCATCCTAAACTTGGCTGCCAAAAAAAAAGAGAGCCCAGTTTCGTGCTAATAGGCAGCCGTAAGACGAGGTGGCCGAGTGGTTAAGGCGATGGACTGCTAATCCATTGTGCTCTGCACGCGTGGGTTCGAATCCCATCCTCGTCGTTTGATGTCTTTAGTGTCCGAGAGACCCCGGCAAGGCCGCTTGAAGCATCTTGCTACCCACTTTAACATCATCATCCTAGAAAAAGCTGCAAAAAAACATCACAGCCTATTTTCTTGCTGCTCAGCACCCACTTTAACATCATCATCCTGAACATAGCTGCAGAAAAAAAACACAGTCCAGTTTCGTGCTAATAGGCAGCCGTGTGACAAGGTGGTCTAGTGGTTCAGGATGATGGACTGCTAATCCATTGTGCTCTGCACACGTAAGTTTAAATATCTTCGCCGTTTGAAGGCTTTTGTGTCACAGAGAGCCTAGTGAACAGGTCAACCGCACGGTTGCCGCTTGCATCTATCCAAATGTTTACAACACGTCATGGCGAGCTTAAACTGAATCGCATTTTAATGATAGCAGCAAAAAAAGCTTGTGTTCATATCTGAAAACATTGTTGTGGTCAGGATCAATACCAAAATCCCCCTGGTACTTGGATATGAACATTAAGAACACAAAGACACTCCAAACACGTGCCGAGAGAAGATCAAATCCCGACTATGCCAGCCTTCTACAAGCTCAAGAACAGCACAACTCTTTGCTTCAACAAGTTATTGAGTCTCCTAAGAGACTGACAAAAATTGCCGTGGATGACTGTATTTCAAATCATTCTGGCGGGGTATTGGGTAAAGTTTTCAACTAGCAATGATCACGCCTCGGATAAACCTCATAGGCTACAATATTGCCTCTGTGAAAGAATATTGGTGAAGGTCGCGACATCTTCCCTGGTCCTATCTTGACATGGAACGACAGGATGGTATCAAGCTTTAAACTACTATGCAATCAGCTTTTGGCACTGATGGCTGCATGGTGTGTCTACGAAACAGGCGAGGGGAATGCACAAAAAGATTTTTTCATTGTCCTCTCTTCACTCAAAAAAAGTGCTCTGCTTCTGTAAATCTGGGGGCTGAGAATTATGGGTATCTTGGCAGCAAAGGGGCGGAGTCTTAGAGTTCAGTCTCCAAGAACATGTTTTTAGTTTGTGATCGATTCAGCAAGTCCCCTACGAGGTTGGGTAGGATAATAAAGAGTGCAAGGACACTGCAAACACATTCTGAGGTAGGTCCAATACCAGCTATGCTACCTTTTTCTAGACTCAGGCGTTGTCTCTAGGTTCTTTCCAAAAAAGCAAAAGCAGCACACAAAAGAAACATATATGCACAGAGGCAGCCGTGTGACGAGGTGGCCGAGTGGTTAAGGCGATGGACTGCTAATCCATTGTGCTCTGCACGCGTGGGTTCGAATCCCATCCTCGTCGTTTGGTGTCTTTAGTGTTTGAGAGTGCCCGGCAAGGCTGTTTGAAGCACCTTGCTACCCACTTTAACATCAAGGCAGCCGTGTGACGAGGTGGCCGAGTGGTTAAGGCGATGGACTGCTAATCCATTGTGCTCTGCACGCGTGGGTTCGAATCCCATCCTCGTCGTTTGGTGTCTTTAGTGTTCGAGAGTGCCCGGCAAGGCTGTTTGAAGCACCTTGCTACCCACTTTAACATCATCATCCTAAACTTGGCTGCCAAAAAAAACCAGAGCCCAGTTTCGTGCTAATGGACAGCCGTGTGACGAGGTGGCCGAGTGGTTAAGGCGATGGACTGCTAATCCATTGTGCTCTGCACGCGTGGGTTCGAATCCCATCCTCGTCGTTTGCTGTCTTTAGTGTTCGAGAGTGCCCGGCAAGGCTGTTTGAAGCACCTTGCTACCCACATTAACATAATCATCCTAAACTTGGCTGCCAAAAAAAACCAGAGCCCAGTTTCGTCCCAATAGGCAGCCGTGTGACGAGTTGGCCGAGTGGTTAAGGCGATAGACTGCTAATCCATCGTGCTCTGCACGCGTGTGTTCGAATCCCATCCTCGTCGTTTGGTGTCTTTAGTGTTCGAGAGTGCCCGGCAAGGCTGTTTGAAGTACCTTGCTACCCACTTTAACATCGTCATCCTAAACTTGGCTGCCAAAAAAAAAGAGAGCCCAGTTTCGTGCTAATAGGCAGCCGTAAGACGAGGTGGCCGAGTGGTTAAGGCGATGGACTGCTAATCCATTGTGCTCTGCACGCGTGGGTTCGAATCCCATCCTCGTCGTTTGGTGTCTTTAGTGTTCGAGAGTGCCCGGCAAGGCTGTTTGAAGCGGCTTGCTACCCACTTTAACATCGTCATCCTAAACTTGGCTGCCAAAAAGAACCAGAGCCCAGTTTCGTGCCAGTAGGCAGCCGTGTGACGAGGTGGCCGAGTGGTTAATGCGATGGACTGCTAATCCATTGTGCTCTGCACGCGTGGGTTCGAATCCCATTCTCGTCGTTTGGTGTCTTTAGTGTTCGAGAGTGCCCGGCAAGGCTGTTTGAAGCACCTTGCTACCCACATTAACATCATCATCCTAAACTTGGCTGCCAAAAAAACCAGAGCCCAGTTTCGTGCCAGTAGGCAGCCGTGTGACGAGGTGGCCGAGTGGTTAAGGCGATAGACTGCTAATCCATCGTGCTCTGCACGCGTGTGTTCGAATCCCATCCTCGTCGTTTGGTGTCTTTAGTGTTTGAGAGTGCCCGGCAAGGCTGTTTGAAGCACCTTGCTACCCACTTTAACATCATCATCCTAAACTTGGCTGCCAAAAAGAACCAGAGCCCAGTTTCGTTCTAATAGGCAGCCGTGTGACGAGGTGGCCGAGTGGTTAAGGCGATGGACTGCTAATCCATTGTGCTCTGCACGCGTGGGTTCGAATCCCATCCTCGTCGTTTGGTGTCTTTAGTGTTCGAGAGTGCCCGGCAAGGCTGTTTGAAGCACCTTGCTACCCACATTAACATCATCATCCTAAACTTGGCTGCCAAAAAAAACCAGAGCCCAGTTTCGTGCTAATGGACAGCCGTGTGACGAGGTGGCCGAGTGGTTAATGCGATGGACTGCTAATCCATTGTGCTCTGCACGCGTGGGTTCGAATCCCATCCTCGTCGTTTGGTGTCTTTAGTGTTCGAGAGTGCCCGGCAAGGCTGTTTGAAGCACCTTGCTACCCACATTAACATCATCATCCTAAACTTGGCTGCCAAAAAAAACCAGAGCCCAGTTTCGTGCCAGTAGGCAGCCGTGTGACGAGGTGGCAGCCGTGTGACGAGGTGGCCAAGTGGTTAAGGCGATAGACAGCTAATCCATTGTGCTCTGCACGCGTGTGTTCGAATCCCATCCTCGTCGTTTGGTGTCTTTAGTGTTCGAGAGTGCCCGGCAAGGCTTTTTGAAGCACCTTGCTACCCACTTTAACATCGTCATCCTAAACTTGGCTGCCAAAAAAAAACAGAGCCCAGTTTCGTGCTAATAGGCAGCCGTGTGACGAGGTGGCCGAGTGGTTAAGGCGATGGACTGCTAATCCATTGTGCTCTGCACGCGTGTGTTCGAATCCCATCCTCGTCGTTTGGTGTCTTTAGTGTTCGAGAGTGCCCGGCAAGGCTTTTTGAAGCACCTTGCTACCCACTTTAACATCGTCATCCTAAACTTGGCTGCCAAAAAAAAACAGAGCCCAGTTTCGTGCTAAAAGGCAGCCGTGTGACGAGGTGGCCGAGTGGTTAAGGCGATGGACTGCTAATCCATTGTGCTCTGCACGCGTGGGTTCGAATCCCATCCTCGTCGTTTGGTGTCTTTAGTGTTCGAGAGTGCCCGGCAAGGCTGTTTGAAGCACCTTGCTACCCACTTTAACATCATCATCCTAAACTTGGCTGCCAAAAAAAACCAGAGCCCAGTTTCGTTCTAATAGGCAGCCGTGTGACGAGGTGGTCGAGTGGTTAAGACGATGGACTGCTAATCCATTGTGCTCTGCACGCGTGGGTTCGAATCCCATCCTCGTCGTTTGCTGTCTTTAGTGTTCGAGAGTGCCCGGCAAGGCTGTTTGAAGCACCTTGCTACCCACATTAACATAATCATCCTAAACTTGGCTGCCAAAAAAAACCAGAGCCCAGTTTCGTCCCAATAGGCAGCCGTGTGACGAGTTGGCCGAGTGGTTAAGGCGATAGACTGCTAATCCATCGTGCTCTGCACGCGTGTGTTCGAATCCCATCCTCGTCGTTTGGTGTCTTTAGTGTTCGAGAGTGCCCGGCAAGGCTGTTTGAAGTACCTTGCTACCCACTTTAACATCGTCATCCTAAACTTGGCTGCCAAAAAAAAAGAGATCCCAGTTTCGTGCTAATAGGCAGCCGTAAGACGAGGTGGCCGAGTGGTTAAGGCGATGGACTGCTAATCCATTGTGCTCTGCACGCGAGGGTTCGAATCCCATCCTCGTCGTTTGCTGTCTTTAGTGTTCGAGAGTGCCCGGCAAGGCTGTTTGAAGCACCTTGCTACCCACATTAACATAATCATCCTAAACTTGGCTGCCAAAAAAAACCAGAGCCCAGTTTCGTCCCAATAGGCAGCCGTGTGACGAGTTGGCCGAGTGGTTAAGGCGATAGACTGCTAATCCATCGTGCTCTGCACGCGTGTGTTCGAATCCCATCCTCGTCGTTTGGTGTCTTTAGTGTTCGAGAGTGCCCGGCAAGGCTGTTTGAAGTACCTTGCTACCCACTTTAACACCATCATCCTAAACTTGGCTGCCAAAAAAAAACAGAGCCCAGTTTCGTGCTAATACACAGCCGTGTGACGAGGTGGCCGAGTGGTTAAGGCGATGGACTGCTAATCCATTGTGCTCTGCACGCGTGGGTTCGAATCCCATCCTCGTCGTTTGATGTCTTTAGTGTCCGAGAGACCCCGGCAAGGCCGCTTGAAGCATCTTGCTACCCACTTTAACATCATCATCCTAGAAAAAGCTGCAAAAAAACATCACAGCCTATTTTCTTGCTGCTCAGCACCCACTTTAACATCATCATCCTGAACATAGCTGCAGAAAAAAAACACAGTCCAGTTTCGTGCTAATAGGCAGCCGTGTGACAAGGTGGTCTAGTGGTTCAGGATGATGGACTGCTAATCCATTGTGCTCTGCACACGTAAGTTTAAATATCTTCGCCGTTTGAAGGCTTTTGTGTCACAGAGAGCCTAGTGAACAGGTCAACCGCACGGTTGCCGCTTGCATCTATCCAAATGTTTACAACACGTCATGGCGAGCTTAAACTGAATCGCATTTTAATGATAGCAGCAAAAAAAGCTTGTGTTCATATCTGAAAACATTGTTGTGGTCAGGATCAATACCAAAATCCCCCTGGTACTTGGATATGAACATTAAGAACACAAAGACACTCCAAACACGTGCCGAGAGAAGATCAAATCCCGACTATGCCAGCCTTCTACAAGCTCAAGAACAGCACAACTCTTTGCTTCAACAAGTTATTGAGTCTCCTAAGAGACTGACAAAAATTGCCGTGGATGACTGTATTTCAAATCATTCTGGCGGGGTATTGGGTAAAGTTTTCAACTAGCAATGATCACGCCTCGGATAAACCTCATAGGCTACAATATTGCCTCTGTGAAAGAATATTGGTGAAGGTCGCGACATCTTCCCTGGTCCTATCTTGACATGGAACGACAGGATGGTATCAAGCTTTAAACTACTATGCAATCAGCTTTTGGCACTGATGGCTGCATGGTGTGTCTACGAAACAGGCGAGGGGAATGCACAAAAAGATTTTTTCATTGTCCTCTCTTCACTCAAAAAAAGTGCTCTGCTTCTGTAAATCTGGGGGCTGAGAATTATGGGTATCTTGGCAGCAAAGGGGCGGAGTCTTAGAGTTCAGTCTCCAAGAACATGTTTTTAGTTTGTGATCGATTCAGCAAGTCCCCTACGAGGTTGGGTAGGATAATAAAGAGTGCAAGGACACTGCAAACACATTCTGAGGTAGGTCCAATACCAGCTATGCTACCTTTTTCTAGACTCAGGCGTTGTCTCTAGGTTCTTTCCAAAAAAGCAAAAGCAGCACACAAAAGAAACATATATGCACAGAGGCAGCCGTGTGACGAGGTGGCCGAGTGGTTAAGGCGATGGACTGCTAATCCATTGTGCTCTGCACGCGTGGGTTCGAATCCCATCCTCGTCGTTTGGTGTCTTTAGTGTTTGAGAGTGCCCGGCAAGGCTGTTTGAAACACCTTGCTACCCACTTTAACATCATCATCCTAAACTTGGCTGCCAAAAAAAAAAACAGAGCCCAGTTTCGTGCTAATAGGCAGCCGTGTGACGAGGTGGCCGAGTGGTTAAGGCGATGGACTGCTAATCCATTTTGCTCTGCACGTGTAGGTTCGAATCCCATCCTCGTCGTTTGGTGTCTTTAGTGTTCGAGAGTGCCCGGCAAGGCTGTTTGAAGCACCTTGCTACCCACATTAACACCATCATCCTAAACTTGGCTGCCAAGAAAAAACAGAGCCCAGTTTCGTGCTAATACACAGCCGTGTGACGAGGTGGCCGAGTGGTTAAGGCGATGGACTGCTAATCCATTGTGCTCTGCACGCGTGGGTTCGAATCCCATCCTCGTCGTGTGGTGTCTTTAGTGTTTGTGAGTGCCCGGCAAGGCTGTTTGAAACACCTTGCTACCCACTTTAACATCATCATCCTAAACTTGGCTGCCAAAAAAAAAAAACAGAGCCCAGTTTCGTGCTAATAGGCAGCCGTGTGACGAGGTGGCCGAGTGGTTAAGGCGATGGACTGCTAATCCATTTTGCTCTGCACGTGTGGGTTCGAATCCCATCCTCGTCGTTTGGTGTCTTTAGTGTTCGAGAGTGCCCGGCAAGGCTGTTTGAAGCACCTTGCTACCCACATTAACACCATCATCCTAAACTTGGCTGCCAAAAAAAAACAGAGCCCAGTTTCGTGCTATTACACAGCCGTGTGACGAGGTGGCCGAGTGGTTAAGGCGATGGACTGCTAATCCATTGGGCTCTGCACGCGTGGGTTCGAATCCCATCCTCGTCGTTTGGTGTCTTTAGTGTTTGAGAGTGCCCGGCAAGGCTGTTTGAAACACCTTGCTACCCACTTTAACATCATCATCCTAAACTTGGCTGCCAAAAAAAAAACAGAGCCCAGTTTCGTGCTAATACACAGCCGTGTGACGAGGTGGCCGAGTGGTTAAGGCGATGGACTGCTAATCCATTGGGCTCTGCACGCGTGGGTTCGAATCCCATCCTCGTCGTTTGGTGTCTTTAGTGTTTGAGAGTGCCCGGCAAGGCTGTTTGAAACACCTTGCTACCCACTTTAACACCATCATCCTAAACTTGGCTGCCAAAAAAAAACAGAGCCCAGTTTCGTGCTAATACACAGCCGTGTGACGAGGTGGCCGAGTGGTTAAGGCGATGGACTGCTAATCCATTGTGCTCTGCACGCGTGGGTTCGAATCCCATCCTCGTCGTTTGATGTCTTTAGTGTCCGAGAGACCCCGGCAAGGCCGTTTGAAGCATCTTGCTACCCACTTTAACATCATCATCCTAGATAAAGCTGCAAAAAACATCACAGCCTATTTTCTTGCTGCTCAGCACCCACTTTAACATCATCATCCTGAACATAGCTGCAGAAAAAAAACACAGTCCAGTTTCGTGCTAATAGGCAGCCGTGTGACAAGGTGGTCTAGTGGTTCAGGATGATGGACTGCTAATCCATTGTGCTCTGCACACGTAAGTTTAAATATCGTCGCCGTTTGAAGGCTTTTGTGTCACAGAGAGCCTAGTGAACAGGTCAACCGCACGGTTGCCGCTTGCATCTATCCAAATGTTTACAACACGTCATGGCGAGCTTCAACTGAATCGCATTTTAATGATAGCAGCAAAAAAAGCTTGTGTTCATATCTGAAAACATTGTTGTGGTCAGGATCAATACCACAATCCCCCTGGTACTTGGATATGAACATTAAGAACACAAAGACACTCCAAACACGTGCCGAGAGAAGATCAAATCCCGACTATGCCAGCCTTCTACAAGCTCAAGAACAGCACAACTCTTTGCTTCAACAAGTTATTGAGTCTCCTAAGAGACTGACAAAAATTGCCGTGGATGACTGTATTTCAAATCATCCTGGCGGGGTATTGGGTAAAGTTTTCAACCAGCAATGATCACGCCTCGGATAAACCTCATAGGCTACAATATTGCCTCTGCGAAAGAATGTTGGTGAAGGTCGCGACATCTTCCCTGACCCTATCTTGACATGGAACGACAGGATGGTATCAAGCTTTAAACTACTATGCAATCAGCTTTTGGCACTGATGGCTGCATGGTGTGTCTACGAAACAGGCGAGGGGAATGCACAAAAAGATTTTTTCATTGTCCTCTCTTCACTCAAAAAAAGTGCTCTGCTTCTGTAAATCTGGGGGCTGAGAATTATGGGTATCTTGGCAGCAAAGGGGCGGAGTCTTAGAGTTCAGTCTCCAAGAACATGTTTTTAGTTTGTGATCGATTCAGCAAGTCCCCTACGAGGTTGGGTAGGATAATAAAGAGTGCAAGGACACTGCAAACACATTCTGAGGTAGGTCCAATACCAGCTATGCTACCTTTTTCTAGACTCAGGCGTTGTCTCTAGGTTCTTTCCAACAAAGCAAAAGCAGCACACAAAAGAAACATATATGCACATAGGCAGCCGTGTGAAGAGGTGGCTGAGTGGTTAAGGCGATGGACTGCTAATCCATTGTGCTCTGCACGCGTACGTTCGAATCCCTTCCTCGACGTTTGGTGTCTTTAGTGTTCGAGAGTGCCCGGCAAGGCTGTTTGAAGCACCTTGCTACCCACATTAACACCATCATCCTAAACTTGGCTGCCAAAAAAAAACAGAGCCCAGTTTCATGCTAATAGGCAGCCGTGTGACGAGGTGGCCGAGTGGTTAAGGCGATGGACTGCTAATCCATTGTGCTCTGCACGCGTGGGTTCGAATCCCATCCTCGTCGTTTGGTGTCTTTAGTGTTTGAGAGTGCCCGGCAAGGCTGTTTGAAACACCTTGCTACCCACTTTAACATCATCATCCTAAACTTGGCTGCCAAAAAAAAAAACAGAGCCCAGTTTCGTGCTAATAGGCAGCCGTGTGACGAGGTGGCCGAGTGGTTAAGGCGATGGACTGCTGATCCATTTTGCTCTGCACGTGTGGGTTCGAATCCCATCCTCGTCGTTTGGTGTCTTTAGTGTTTGAGAGTGCCCGGCAAGGCTGTTTGAAGCACCTTGCTACCCACATTAACACCATCATCCTAAACTTGGCTGCCAAAAAAAAACAGAGCCCAGTTTCGTGCTAATACACAGCCGTGTGACGAGGTGGCCGAGTGGTTAAGGCGATGGACTGCTAATCCATTGTGCTCTGCACGCGTGGGTTCGAATCCCATCCTCGTCGTTTGGTGTCTTTAGTGTTTGAGAGTGCCCGGCAAGGCTGTTTGAAACACCTTGCTACCCACTTTAACATCATCATCCTAAACTTGGCTGCCAAAAATAAAAACAGAGCCCAGTTTCGTGCTAATAGGCAGCCGTGTGACGAGGTGGCCGAGTGGTTAAGGCGATGGACTGCTAATCCATTGTGCTCTGCACGCGTGGGTTCAAATCCCATCCTCGTCGTTTGGTGTCTTTAGTGTTTGAGAGTGCCCGGCAAGGCTGTTTGAAACACCTTGCTACCCACTTTAACATCATCATCCTAAACTTGGCTGCCAAAAAAAAAAACAGAGCCCAGTTTCGTGCTAATAGGCAGCCGTGTGACGAGGTGGCCGAGTGGTTAAGGCGATGGACTGCTAATCCATTTTGCTCTGCACGTGTGGGTTCGAATCCCATCCTCGTCGTTTGGTGTCTTTAGTGTTCGAGAGTGGCCGGCAAGGCTGTTTGAAGCACCTTGCTACCCACATTAACACCATCATCCTAAACTTGGCTGCCAAAAAAAAACAGAGCCCAGTTTCGTGCTAATACACAGCCGTGTGACGAGGTGGCCGAGTGGTTAAGGCGATGGACTGCTAATCCATTGGGCTCTGCACGCGTGGGTTCGAATCCCATCCTCGTCGTTTGGTGTCTTTAGTGTTTGAGAGTGCCCGGCAAGGCAGTTTGAAACACCTTGCTACCCACTTTAACATCATCATCCTAAACTTGGCTGCCAAAAAAAAAAACAGAGCCCAGTTTCGTGCTAATAGGCAGCCGTGTGACGAGGTGGCCGAGTGGTTAAGGCGATGGACTGCTAATCCATTGTGCTCTGCACGCGTGGGTTCGAATCCCATTCTCGTCGTTTGATGTCTTTAGTGTCCGAGAGACCCCGGCAAGGCCGTTTGAATCATCTTGCTACCCACTTTAACATCATCATCCTAGAAAAAGCTGCAAAAAACATCACAGCCTATTGTCTTGCTGCTCAGCACCCACTAGGTCCAATACCAGCTATGCTACCTTTTTCTAGACTCAGGCGTTGTCTCTAGGTTCTTTCCAACAAAGCAAAAGCAGCACACAAAAGAAACATATATGCACATAGGCAGCCGTGTGAAGAGGTGGCTGAGTGGTTAAGGCGATGGACTGCTAATCCATTGTGCTCTGCACGCGTACGTTCGAATCCCTTCCTCGACGTTTGGTGTCTTTAGTGTTCGAGAGTGCCCGGCAAGAATGTTTGAAGCACCTTGCTACCCACATAAACACCATCGTCCTAAACTTGGCTGCCAAAAAAAAACAGATCCCAGTTTCATGCTAAAAGGCAGCCGTGTGACGAGGTGGCCGAGTGGTTAAGGCGATGGACTGCTAATCCATTGTGCTCTGCACGCGTGGGTTCGAATCCCATCCTCGTCGTTTGGTGTCTTTAGTGTTTGAGAGTGCCCGGCAAGGCTGTTTGAAACACCTTGCTACCCACTTTAACATCATCATCCTAAACTTGGCTGCCAAAAAAAAAAACAGAGCCCAGTTTCGTGCTAATAGGCAGCCGTGTGACGAGGTGGCCGAGTGGTTAAGGCGATGGACTGCTAATCCATTTTGCTCTGCACGTGTAGGTTCGAATCCCATCCTCGTCGTTTGGTGTCTTTAGTGTTCGAGAGTGCCCGGCAAGGCTGTTTGAAGCACCTTGCTACCCACATTAACACCATCATCCTAAACTTGGCTGCCAAGAAAAAACAGAGCCCAGTTTCGTGCTAATACACAGCCGTGTGACGAGGTGGCCGAGTGGTTAAGGCGATGGACTGCTAATCCATTGTGCTCTGCACGCGTGGGTTCGAATCCCATCCTCGTCGTGTGGTGTCTTTAGTGTTTGTGAGTGCCCGGCAAGGCTGTTTGAAACACCTTGCTACCCACTTTAACATCATCATCCTAAACTTGGCTGCCAAAAAAAAAAAACAGAGCCCAGTTTCGTGCTAATAGGCAGCCGTGTGACGAGGTGGCCGAGTGGTTAAGGCGATGGACTGCTAATCCATTTTGCTCTGCACGTGTGGGTTCGAATCCCATCCTCGTCGTTTGGTGTCTTTAGTGTTCGAGAGTGCCCGGCAAGGCTGTTTGAAGCACCTTGCTACCCACATTAACACCATCATCCTAAACTTGGCTGCCAAAAAAAAACAGAGCCCAGTTTCGTGCTATTACACAGCCGTGTGACGAGGTGGCCGAGTGGTTAAGGCGATGGACTGCTAATCCATTGGGCTCTGCACGCGTGGGTTCGAATCCCATCCTCGTCGTTTGGTGTCTTTAGTGTTTGAGAGTGCCCGGCAAGGCTGTTTGAAACACCTTGCTACCCACTTTAACATCATCATCCTAAACTTGGCTGCCAAAAAAAAAACAGAGCCCAGTTTCGTGCTAATACACAGCCGTGTGACGAGGTGGCCGAGTGGTTAAGGCGATGGACTGCTAATCCATTGGGCTCTGCACGCGTGGGTTCGAATCCCATCCTCGTCGTTTGGTGTCTTTAGTGTTTGAGAGTGCCCGGCAAGGCTGTTTGAAACACCTTGCTACCCACTTTAACACCATCATCCTAAACTTGGCTGCCAAAAAAAAACAGAGCCCAGTTTCGTGCTAATACACAGCCGTGTGACGAGGTGGCCGAGTGGTTAAGGCGATGGACTGCTAATCCATTGTGCTCTGCACGCGTGGGTTCGAATCCCATCCTCGTCGTTTGATGTCTTTAGTGTCCGAGAGACCCCGGCAAGGCCGTTTGAAGCATCTTGCTACCCACTTTAACATCATCATCCTAGATAAAGCTGCAAAAAACATCACAGCCTATTTTCTTGCTGCTCAGCACCCACTTTAACATCATCATCCTGAACATAGCTGCAGAAAAAAAACACAGTCCAGTTTCGTGCTAATAGGCAGCCGTGTGACAAGGTGGTCTAGTGGTTCAGGATGATGGACTGCTAATCCATTGTGCTCTGCACACGTAAGTTTAAATATCGTCGCCGTTTGAAGGCTTTTGTGTCACAGAGAGCCTAGTGAACAGGTCAACCGCACGGTTGCCGCTTGCATCTATCCAAATGTTTACAACACGTCATGGCGAGCTTCAACTGAATCGCATTTTAATGATAGCAGCAAAAAAAGCTTGTGTTCATATCTGAAAACATTGTTGTGGTCAGGATCAATACCACAATCCCCCTGGTACTTGGATATGAACATTAAGAACACAAAGACACTCCAAACACGTGCCGAGAGAAGATCAAATCCCGACTATGCCAGCCTTCTACAAGCTCAAGAACAGCACAACTCTTTGCTTCAACAAGTTATTGAGTCTCCTAAGAGACTGACAAAAATTGCCGTGGATGACTGTATTTCAAATCATCCTGGCGGGGTATTGGGTAAAGTTTTCAACCAGCAATGATCACGCCTCGGATAAACCTCATAGGCTACAATATTGCCTCTGCGAAAGAATGTTGGTGAAGGTCGCGACATCTTCCCTGACCCTATCTTGACATGGAACGACAGGATGGTATCAAGCTTTAAACTACTATGCAATCAGCTTTTGGCACTGATGGCTGCATGGTGTGTCTACGAAACAGGCGAGGGGAATGCACAAAAAGATTTTTTCATTGTCCTCTCTTCACTCAAAAAAAGTGCTCTGCTTCTGTAAATCTGGGGGCTGAGAATTATGGGTATCTTGGCAGCAAAGGGGCGGAGTCTTAGAGTTCAGTCTCCAAGAACATGTTTTTAGTTTGTGATCGATTCAGCAAGTCCCCTACGAGGTTGGGTAGGATAATAAAGAGTGCAAGGACACTGCAAACACATTCTGAGGTAGGTCCAATACCAGCTATGCTACCTTTTTCTAGACTCAGGCGTTGTCTCTAGGTTCTTTCCAACAAAGCAAAAGCAGCACACAAAAGAAACATATATGCACATAGGCAGCCGTGTGAAGAGGTGGCTGAGTGGTTAAGGCGATGGACTGCTAATCCATTGTGCTCTGCACGCGTACGTTCGAATCCCTTCCTCGACGTTTGGTGTCTTTAGTGTTCGAGAGTGCCCGGCAAGGCTGTTTGAAGCACCTTGCTACCCACATTAACACCATCATCCTAAACTTGGCTGCCAAAAAAAAACAGAGCCCAGTTTCATGCTAATAGGCAGCCGTGTGACGAGGTGGCCGAGTGGTTAAGGCGATGGACTGCTAATCCATTGTGCTCTGCACGCGTGGGTTCGAATCCCATCCTCGTCGTTTGGTGTCTTTAGTGTTTGAGAGTGCCCGGCAAGGCTGTTTGAAACACCTTGCTACCCACTTTAACATCATCATCCTAAACTTGGCTGCCAAAAAAAAAAACAGAGCCCAGTTTCGTGCTAATAGGCAGCCGTGTGACGAGGTGGCCGAGTGGTTAAGGCGATGGACTGCTGATCCATTTTGCTCTGCACGTGTGGGTTCGAATCCCATCCTCGTCGTTTGGTGTCTTTAGTGTTTGAGAGTGCCCGGCAAGGCTGTTTGAAGCACCTTGCTACCCACATTAACACCATCATCCTAAACTTGGCTGCCAAAAAAAAACAGAGCCCAGTTTCGTGCTAATACACAGCCGTGTGACGAGGTGGCCGAGTGGTTAAGGCGATGGACTGCTAATCCATTGTGCTCTGCACGCGTGGGTTCGAATCCCATCCTCGTCGTTTGGTGTCTTTAGTGTTTGAGAGTGCCCGGCAAGGCTGTTTGAAACACCTTGCTACCCACTTTAACATCATCATCCTAAACTTGGCTGCCAAAAAAAAAAACAGAGCCCAGTTTCGTGCTAATAGGCAGCCGTGTGACGAGGTGGCCGAGTGTTTAAGGCGATGGACTGCTAATCCATTGTGCTCTGCACGCGTGGGTTCAAATCCCATCCTCGTCGTTTGGTGTCTTTAGTGTTTGAGAGTGCCCGGCAAGGCTGTTTGAAACACCTTGCTACCCACTTTAACATCATCATCCTAAACTTGGCTGCCAAAAAAAAAAACAGAGCCCAGTTTCGTGCTAATAGGCAGCCGTGTGACGAGGTGGCCGAGTGGTTAAGGCGATGGACTGCTAATCCATTTTGCTCTGCACGTGTGGGTTCGAATCCCATCCTCGTCGTTTGGTGTCTTTAGTGTTCGAGAGTGGCCGGCAAGGCTGTTTGAAGCACCTTGCTACCCACATTAACACCATCATCCTAAACTTGGCTGCCAAAAAAAAACAGAGCCCAGTTTCGTGCTAATACACAGCCGTGTGACGAGGTGGCCGAGTGGTTAAGGCGATGGACTGCTAATCCATTGGGCTCTGCACGCGTGGGTTCGAATCCCATCCTCGTCGTTTGGTGTCTTTAGTGTTTGAGAGTGCCCGGCAAGGCTGTTTGAAACACCTTGCTACCCACTTTAACATCATCATCCTAAACTTGGCTGCCAAAAAAAAAAACAGCCTATTTTCTTGCTGCTCAGCACCCACTAGGTCCAATACCAGCTATGCTACCTTTTTCTAGACTCAGGCGTTGTCTCTAGGTTCTTTCCAACAAAGCAAAAGCAGCACACAAAAGAAACATATATGCACATAGGCAGCCGTGTGACGAGGTGGCCGAGTGGTTAAGGTGATGGACTGCTAATCCATTGTGCTCTGCACGCGTGGGTTCGAATCCCATCCTCGTCGTTTGGTGTCTTTAGTGTTTGAGAGTGCCCGGCAAGGCAGTTTGAAACACCTTGCTACCCACTTTAACATCATCATCCTAAACTTGGCTGCCAAAAAAAAAAACAGAGCCCAGTTTCGTGCTAATAGGCAGCCGTGTGACGAGGTGGCCGAGTGGTTAAGGCGATGGACTGCTAATCCATTGTGCTCTGCACGCGTGGGTTCGAATCCCATCCTCGTCGTTTGGTGTCTTTAGTGTTTGAGAGTGCCCGGCAAGGCTGTTTGAAACACCTTGCTACCCACTTTAACATCATCATCCTAAACTTGGCTGCCAAAAAAAAAAACAGAGCCCAGTTTCGTGCTAATAGGCAGCCGTGTGACGAGGTGGCCGAGTGGTTAAGGCGATGGACTGCTAATCCATTTTGCTCTGCACGTGTAGGTTCGAATCCCATCCTCGTCGTTTGGTGTCTTTAGTGTTCGAGAGTGCCCGGCAAGGCTGTTTGAAGCACCTTGCTACCCACATTAACACCATCATCCTAAACTTGGCTGCCAAGAAAAAACAGAGCCCAGTTTCGTGCTAATACACAGCCGTGTGACGAGGTGGCCGAGTGGTTAAGGCGATGGACTGCTAATCCATTGTGCTCTGCACGCGTGGGTTCGAATCCCATCCTCGTCGTGTGGTGTCTTTAGTGTTTGTGAGTGCCCGGCAAGGCTGTTTGAAACACCTTGCTACCCACTTTAACACCATCATCCTAAACTTGGCTGCCAAAAAAAAAAAACAGAGCCCAGTTTCGTGCTAATAGGCAGCCGTGTGACGAGGTGGCCGAGTGGTTAAGGCGATGGACTGCTAATCCATTGGGCTCTGCACGCGTGGGTTCGAATCCCATCCTCGTCGTTTGGTGTCTTTAGTGTTTGAGAGTGCCCGGCAAGGCTGTTTGAAACACCTTGCTACCCACTTTAACATCATCATCCTAAACTTGGCTGCCAAAAAAAAAACAGAGCCCAGTTTCGTGCTAATACACAGCCGTGTGACGAGGTGGCCGAGTGGTTAAGGCGATGGACTGCTAATCCATTGGGCTCTGCACGCGTGGGTTCGAATCCCATCCTCGTCGTTTGGTGTCTTTAGTGTTTGAGAGTGCCCGGCAAGGCTGTTTGAAACACCTTGCTACCCACTTTAACACCATCATCCTAAACTTGGCTGCCAAAAAAAAAAACAGAGCCCAGTTTCGTGCTAATAGGCAGCCGTGTGACGAGGTGGCCGAGTGGTTAAGGCGATGGACTGCTAATCCATTGTGCTCTGCACGCGTGGGTTCGAATCCCATCCTCGTCGTTTGATGTCTTTAGTGTCCGAGAGACCCCGGCAAGGCCGTTTGAAGCATCTTGCTACCCACTTTAACATCATCATCCTAGAAAAAGCTGCAAAAAACATCACAGCCTATTTTCTTGCTGCTCAGCACCCACTAGGTCCAATACCAGCTATGCTACCTTTTTCTAGACTCAGGCGTTGTCTCTAGGTTCTTTCCAACAAAGCAAAAGCAGCACACAAAAGAAACATATATGCACGTAGGCAGCCGTGTGACGAGGTGGCCGAGTGGTTAAGGTGATGGACTGCTAATCCATTGTGCTCTGCACGCGTGGGTTCGAATCCCATCCTCGTCGTTTGGTGTCTTTAGTGTTTGAGAGTGCCCGGCAAGGCAGTTTGAAACACCTTGCTACCCACTTTAACATCATCATCCTAAACTTGGCTGCCAAAAAAAAAAACAGAGCCCAGTTTCGTGCTAATAGGCAGCCGTGTGACGAGGTGGCCGAGTGGTTAAGGCGATGGACTGCTAATCCATTGTGCTCTGCACGCGTGGGTTCGAATCCCATTCTCGTCGTTTGATGTCTTTAGTGTCCGAGAGACCCCGGCAAGGCCGTTTGAATCATCTTGCTACCCACTTTAACATCATCATCCTAGAAAAAGCTGCAAAAAACATCACAGCCTATTTTCTTGCTGCTCAGCACCCACTAGGTCCAATACCAGCTATGCTACCTTTTTCTAGACTCAGGCGTTGTCTCTAGGTTCTTTCCAACAAAGCAAAAGCAGCACACAAAAGAAACATATATGCACATAGGCAGCCGTGTGAAGAGGTGGCTGAGTGGTTAAGGCGATGGACTGCTAATCCATTGTGCTCTGCATGCGTACGTTCGAATCCCTTCCTCGACGTTTGGTGTCTTTAGTGTTCGAGAGTGCCCGGCAAGAATGTTTGAAGCACCTTGCTACCCACATAAACACCATCATCCTAAACTTGGCTGCCAAAAAAAAACAGATCCCAGTTTCATGCTAAAAGGCAGCCCTGTGACGAGGTGGCCGAGTGGTTAAGGCGATGGACTGCTAATCCATTGTGCTCTGCACGCGTGGGTTCGAATCCCATCCTCGTCGTTTGGTGTCTTTAGTGTTTGAGAGTGCCCGGCAAGGCTGTTTGAAACACCTTGCTACCCACTTTAACATCATCATCCTAAACTTGGCTGCCAAAAAAAAAACCAGAGCCCAGTTTCGTGCTAATAGGCAGCCGTGTGACGAGGTGGCCGAGTGGTTAAGGCGATGGACTGCTAATCCATTTTGCTCTGCACGTGTAGGTTCGAATCCCATCCTCGTCGTTTGGTGTCTTTAGTGTTCGAGAGTGCCCGGCAAGGCTGTTTGAAGCACCTTGCTACCCACATTAACACCATCATCCTAAACTTGGCTGCCAAGAAAAAACAGAGCCCAGTTTCGTGCTATTACACAGCCGTGTGACGAGGTGGCCGAGTGGTTAAGGCGATGGACTGCTAATCCATTGGGCTCTGCATGCGTGGGTTCGAATCCCATCCTCGTCGTTTGGTGTCTTTAGTGTTTGAGAGTGCCCGGCAAGGCTGTTTGAAACACCTTGCTACCCACTTTAACATCATCATCCTAAACTTGGCTGCCAAAAAAAAAAACAGAGCCCAGTTTCGTGCTAATAGGCAGCCGTGTGACGAGGTGGCCGAGTGGTTAAGGCGATGGACTGCTAATCCATTTTGCTCTGCACGTGTGGGTTCGAATCCCATCCTCGTCGTTTGGTGTCTTTAGTGTTCGAGAGTGCCCGGCAAGGCTGTTTGAAGCACCTTGCTACCCACATTAACACCATCATCCTAAACTTGGCTGCCAAAAAAAAACAGAGCCCAGTTTCGTGCTATTACACAGCCGTGTGACGAGGTGGCCGAGTGGTTAAGGCGATGGACTGCTAATCCATTGGGCTCTGCATGCGTGGGTTCGAATCCCATCCTCGTCGTTTGGTGTCTTTAGTGTTTGAGAGTGCCCGGCAAGGCTGTTTGAAACACCTTGCTACCCACTTTAACATCATCATCCTAAACTTGGCTGCCAAAAAAAAAAACAGAGCCCAGTTTCGTGCTAATAGGCAGCCGTGTGACGAGGTGGCCGTTCCTTCCAGCGATCGGCCGGTCTAACTATTCCTAACAAGTCCGAACGCAATCGAAACAGGTCCTAACACATTCCGAACACTTCCGAACACTTCCGAACGAGGTCCGAACGAGGTCCGAACAACACCTAACTAATCCGAACAGATCCTAACGCACATCCGAAAACTCCGAACCGATGGGGCAAAGGAGCCAATCAATTCCTACAGAAAAAGAACCAATCAGCAATCGAGTTGACATGGAGGCCAGTCTCGATTGGCTGATTATTTCCGTGACATTCCCGTTGAACTCACAGAACATCGACTGCGATCCGAGGATTAAAGGTAACGTTAAGCATTATTAAATCACAAATTCATGACAATAGTGTTAACCTTTATAGGTATATTTGTTCAAACATTAATTAATTATTATAATATAATATAAGTTATCAAATAACTTAACAGTGACGTGTGACAGTTATGCTAGTTAACATTACCCTCCATGGCCCGATTTTTTTGGGAAAAAATATTGTTTAACCCCATATAATATATATATATATCCATCATAAAATATGTCGACCCCTCACCCCAGATCCAGATGTTGGTTTGTTGTAAATACTGGTGTTTTCGAACTGTACTAACGTTATAGTATTTGTGGTAATTTTACAGTTGCTTTGGTAACAACTAACGTTATAGTAATATAAACAAATACCCAATACTGTACACATTTACATCTACAACAGGTTATATTATACAGTATTTGTTGCAGTGGTAACACTTTAAGATCAGTTTCAGTAGTTACACATTAGTAACGTTAACTGACATCAACTAACTATGCTTCGTTAGCATCTTCGTTAGCATTAGTTAATGAAAATACAGTTTTATATCACAAACAATAAATTGTATAACTAATAACTGTTAACTAATATAGTTAAATAATATTAACCAATGAACCATATAGTAAAGTGTGACCATTACAGTTTATCAGTTTACTATATATATATATATATATATATATATATATATATATATATATATATATATATATATATATATATATATATATATATATATATATATATATATATATATATATATATATATATATATATATATATACAGTACACTACAATTTATTATAGTATGACACAAAAACACTAGTATTTAGTATTTACTGTGGGGTCAATATATGCATTAGAAAATGTTATTAGTTTTTTTGTTTTTGTTAGTTTGTTTTTTACCTAGGAGCACTTGAATGATAGGCATATTGCCTGAACAAAAGTGCTCTAACTGCACAGTCTCTAAGGTTTTAGTATATAAAATAAAACTTTTAACTTTTCATTTATTTTAATAATCAAACATATTTATTTACATATTGATGCACATGCATATATTTGTTTTATAAAAAGATATTTCATTTTGTATTTAATGTCAGGTGATATATGTATATATATTTTTTTGGTGTTTGGTTAAGTTAACAGCGTGAACTACAAAGACTACGATATAGATTTCAACCATTTGTTGGACTGTAGAATAATATTATGTTCCCCAGATCTTTCGGGGTAGACGAAAGTGAATGAATTAGATTAAATTCTACAGCCCGATGTTGTGAAAGTTGTTTTGTATACATATATGCTACTAGCTAGCTATTTTATTTGCAAGTTTAAAATGCATGTTGTCAAAACAGATGTTCAACCTAAAAAAAAAAAAACTCAATTCTACTCTTGCTATATTAACAAAACCAATAGAAATGCACAACTACATTGATTTGTTCCACAGTATTTTTCAGATATGACCAAAACAGGCAAATCCAACGCCTATTGGAATGACGTCTGCCATAGGTATGCCCAGGGCACCTTCCATATTCTCGAAGTTCTCTGAGCACCTCTCTGACCACCATGCTGAAGAGAAGTGTGACACCTGTGGGGCCAGGGTCCAGGGTGCTGTTGGACTACTCCAGCACATTGAGTCCAGCCATTATGGGGCCCTGTTGGCTCCACGTGCAAGCCCTTCAAAATTGACCACACCATCTCCGTGCCCCTCACCATCTCCACGGCTGGTGCAGACACCAGTGTCTCCATCCCTGCGGCCCACTCCATCCTCACACCACTCTCCAGCTCTACAGCCTCCACCACCACCACCATCACGGCCCACTCCGTCTCCACGGCCCACTCCATCCTCAAGCCACTCTCCAGCTCCAGCTCTAAAGCCTCCACCACCACCACCATCACGGCCCACTCTGTCTCCACGGCCCACTCCATCCTCAAGCCACTCTCCAGCTCCAGCTCTACAGCCTCCACCACCACCACCATCACGGCCCACTCCGTCTCCACGGCCCACTCCATCCTCAAGCCACTCTCCAGCTCCAGCTCTAAAGCCTCCACCACCACCATCACGGCCCACTCCGTCTCCACGGCCCACTCCATCCTCAAGCCACTCTCCAGCTCCAGCTCTACAGCCTCCACCACCCACTCCATCCCGGTGGCCCACTCCGTCTCCACGGCCCACTCCATCCCCACACCACTCTCCAGCTCCACAGCCCTCACAACCATGGCGCTCTACATCTTCACAGCCCACTCCATCCTCACATCCAGCACCCTCACTGCAGCCCACACCACCTCTGCCTCAGGCTGTTACTGATTGGGAAAGCTTTCTTCCCAGTCAGTTCAAGAGAGTCCTCCAGCCAGCAGATTGGGTGTGGATAGCCAAGTGCCTCTATGAGCCCACAGGACAGCTCAGGCAGAATTTCCAGGATAACTGGTTTTATCCTCCAATGCAGCCCAAGCCGTCTCCTCCTGAGCCTGGGTGGTACTTCAGACAGAGGATGTTCTTGTGGGCACCAATGAGGATGTGGGGCATTCCTCTTAAATGCCAACAGTGTGGCCGTAAGATGCACCATTCTGGGATCTACCCAAAGGTCAGGGAGGTCATTGACATGGGTAGTCGCTACTACCTGGTGGGTGGAGACTATCCACGCTGCAGTGTATGCAGGCTGCCAGTATGCCCATGGAGCCAGGACATCCTTGCACAACTGGATGTGGCACACAGGACAATGTTTCCAGCAGTGCTGACCTCTCAGCTAGCCCTGGACAAGAAATGTGTGACCTTCCTCAGGCCAAGGACCAGTGGCAACAGTTCCTCCTACCTCCAGTCAGCAGTAGAGGAAGTCCACAGTGAGGAGTGGGCACGACGGACCATCCAGTACCTCTCTGACTGTGAGCATCATTTGAGAAAGGTTGCCCTGGTCCAATCTACAACGGCACCTTCCTATTCTGCACCTGCACCCTTCAGGCCGCTTCCACTCGCCCAGTGGTTTGAGACTGTCCACTCCAACGACATCCTCAGCCATCTTGACGAGATGAAGGGGGTGATTACCTCCACCTATGGCCGAATCCTAAAGATGGATTCAACTAAGAAGGTACAATACATGAAGGTTTCATTTTCAGCCATCCATCATAATAATGAAAAAGTGTGCTTTTTGTGTTATTTATATATATATATATAGTAATGGACCATAACAAAAAGAAGAAAATATATAATTAGAATGTCTTTATGTTTCCTTATGCTTGTTTTTTAGATCACCAAAAAGCTGGCTGGTGACATTGGGGACACGGCTGCGTGGATGACAAACATTGGCAATGAGCTCGGCCAGGTTCTGAACAGTGTTCTGACAACAGGTGAAGGTGCAGGACTGGAAGAGCTGTGCCAGGGCATCGTCAGACGCTACCAGAATGCTGGTGAGCCAGAGCCGCAGGTCATCTATGTTGACCGGGATTGCTGCAGTCAGTCAGGTGGGATTTTCAGATTATTACTTTATCAAAAGTGACCTTGGACCACAAAACCAAGTCTTATTGGTCTTTTTGGTAACGCTTTACTTGAAGGGGTGTGCATAATATGCCAATACGTCATCATAACCTGTCATAAACATGACAGCAGATTCATTATCAAACTTAAGAAACGACTTAGCTTTATGGGTTAACATTAAACTGTTATGTGGTTGGTTTTGACGTTGACTGAGGCCATTATAATGTCATTAATGTTTTTATGATCACTTTTTCAGTTGAATTTGTCAATAAAATGTCACTAAGTGTTAATACTCTGTCAAATTATTTTATAACAGTGTCATAAACATTTTTCTTGACCTAAACTATGCCATCATAGAGGAAATCGTACTGAGTCATTGAAAACTCAGCTCAGAATGATAGAGTGGCACCACTGGTTAGGTGTACGCCATTATGATGGTGTCTTAGCTAGACTTAGCCATCATGTAAAAAAGCATTTCAAGAAAATATGAATGTGTGGGATGCTGTAATTAACTGTTTTTGCAGTGATTTGGACCAAACACTGCATGGCTTAACCCACCATTGTACTGTTTTCATTTAATTTTGGGTGAATCAGTCTCCAAATGCAATCAAATATAATTTTATCGATTTGAATTATTATTATTATTGGATGATTGATTTAATTTCTCGAACACCTATTCTTATTTTTAAGATATTTGAAATTGTCTATTATCTGACCTTCTGTTGGTCAGCTGGTGGAGGAAACTTTAAAAAAAAAAACACTATGAACTTAAAAATATTCATGACGTTGTTATAAAATTATTTGACAGAGTATTAACCCTAACCCTCCCACCCTAACCCTACCCTAAACCCACCCCTGAACCTAACCCTCCCACCCCTAACCCTAACCCTCCCACCCTAACCCTAATCCTCCCACCCTAACCCTAAACCCACCCCTAACCCTCCCACCCTAACCCTAATCCTCCCACCCTAAACCTAACCCTAACCCTCCCACCCTAACCCTAAACCTAACCCTAATCCTCCCACCCTAACCCTAAACCTAACCCTAACCCTCCCACCCTAACCCTAAACCCACCCCTAACCCTCCCACCCTAACCCTAATCCTCCCACCCTAACCCTAACCCTCCCACCCTAACCCTAATCCTCCCACCCTAACCCTAAACCCACCCCTAACCCTCCCACCCTAACCCTAATCCTCCCACCCTAACCCTAACCCTCCCACCCTAACCCTAAACCTAACCCTAATCCTCCCACCCTAACCCTAATCCTCCCACCCTAACCCTAAACCTAACCCTAAACCTAACCCTAACCCTCCCACCGTAACCCTCCCACCCTAAACCTAACCCTAAACCTAACCCTAAACCTAACCCTAACCCTCCCACCGTAACCCTCCCACCCTAACCCTCCCACCCTAACCCTAAACCTTCAAGGACGCCCATAGCACGGGGAAACTAATGAATATTCATGAAAACACCACCCACTGGAAACAAATATTTCAGGAACCGAATATATTGTAACTGTCTTTTTTTTAAAAATGTTTTTATTAAGATGTAGCCATCATCTGAAAGGCAAGCTTATTCTGAGTAAATAAGCTTTCCATTGTTGTATGGTTTGTTAGGATAGGACATTATTTGGCCCAGATATAACTATTTGAAAATTAAGTTAAATTAAGTCCTTAGCAATGCATATCCACTCAAAAAAAATCAATGTTTTATATATTTATGGTAGGAAATTTACAAAAATATTTTCATGGAACATGATCTTAATATCCTGCTGATTTTTGGCATGAAAGAAAAATCAATAATTTGGACCCATACAATGTATTGTTAGCTATTGCTACAAATATTCCAGTGCAACGTATGACTGGTTTTGTGGTCCAGGGTCACATACTGTATGTGCATTGCAATATATTTTACAAAAGTTTAATAGTGGTTGTAATTATTATTATTATTACCATCAATGTAATGTAATTGTAATGAATTATAATGACTGAAAAGTATGTTGAAATAAAATCAAATGCATGTTTTTTGATAATGTTTTCCTCCTCCACAGGTGCACCTGCAGTGCTGAATCTTTTTCGGCCGTGGAAGTCTATCGTGAGGCTAGATATCTTCCATTTTATGAGGAGATTCAACTGCGGGCTTACTACAGAGCACCACCCTCTCTATGGAACCTTTTGTTCAAAACTTTCCTCCTGTATTTTTGAGTGGGATCAGGAGGATGTGAACGAGCTTAAGGCGGCCAAGAGAGGGGAGTGGAAAAACAGCCATGGTGGACAGGCTCCCACTGAGGCACAGCTCATGGCCAGCATCAGCCCAGGTGAACTGGCAAAGCACTGTAGGCGGCGGACTCGCGGGGCTGAGGAGATTCGGGCCATGATTTCAGGGCTGCTGGAATCGGTCTGGGAGTCTACCGACACTACAGGGCTTCGCCTGGTTAACCCTGACAGCATGCAGCATGTGTGGGAGATGCAGCAAAAACACCTCGAGTGCATCCAGGACCCTCCACATGTTGATTTGTACACAAAGACGGGGACTCTCCAGAAGGGTGGCAAAGTACTGAACGTGCTTAGGTGTGGCAGGGGGTCATCCTCTCTGGAGAGTTTTCACCGCCATCAGTGTTCCTTCATTCCTGGTAAGTTCCGAATGTTAAATTGCAGAATGTTCTGTAGATTTTTAAGTCGTAAAGATTGCTATTGTGTCAACTTTATAGTAGTAGAATCCTGGGTACTACCTGGATTTAGCTTGCTTTCATTGAATTTACTGCCAGCTGCTTGTCTTATTATTCTGTCACTGTTCTATAACTGTGTCATTAAATTTGCATGTCCTCAGTTTAAAATAATTGAATAATTAACTGAATATGTGCATTTTCATTCTTAGGATGGAGATGCAACGCCATGCACACACAGATGTACATGTTGGAGGGGGCCTCGAGGTGGAACATGAGCCGGGCAAAAGAAGCTGTAGCTGTGGTGGGGGCCTCAACCCTCAGGACATTTGATGTTTCACTAATGTCTCACCTCAACAACATGAGCCAAAGGGTCCTTGGCTGTGCTTTGATGCCTGAATTCACCCCTCCAGGAAAGCCCACTGGTAAGTTATCGCTCAAGGAAATGCTGAGCATTGGAGTATTCCTCTCTCTCTCCTGTGTTTGTGTGTGTGTGTCCTTTCCCTGTTAACAATGTGTTACAATTATTGCAGAAGAGCGGATTGCAGTTGAATACCTGTTGGCCCAGTCCAATAAAGGTGATCAGCTGACTGCACACCACAGTGACATGACCGAAGTCCCCTCGGAGGAGCCCGAAGATGAGGATTTTGACACGACTGTGTGCAATCCAGCTGACCTTAGGGCTGGTGACTCTGACCCTTCAGTATCTGTGGTGGAGGCCCAGGTGACCAGTCATGTGGATGATACTGAGGAGGTCAGTGAGGAAGAGGAGGATGACACTGCACGTCCTAGCACATCCGGGCAGGTAATGTTGCTATCCTTTACTATCTTTGATTTTAAAATATTAGAAAAACATATTGTCGACCATATGTAAAGTTAAAATATATGCATGTACAATGTAAAATATTTACTAAACACCGTGTACGTTTATTGAACTTAGGTTGGCTTTTTTTTTCAAAATTTTCAGAGTGTACGGTGTGATTCTCGGGGTGTCTCGGGCTGGGAGGCGGTTGATGCCCTGGCAGCGTACCTGGTTGGCCTAAACCATACAATCACTGCCTTGTCATCACAAGAGGAGGACAAAATAGTACATCTGTACATGGCTCTGAATGATATGGACAAAATGCCCTCAAAATATGGCAAGAGGGCAAAGAAAAACACATTGTCAGGACCATGGAGGGCATCCAGGAAGCCAAGTGGCTCTGCTCCAGGACAGCAGGCAGCAGAGAGGTAATTTGACGATTTGGATCTTCACTAGTTTATATTTTCAAAGTATACAGTCCAGATTAAATCATCCTTCTTTTCCATAGACTGTTCATGACTCATGGGCAGGCGGCTCAGGACCCTGAAGTCCACAGGGTCTGTGAATGTGTTTGCCTAAGGCTTTTTAAAGAGTTCAAGCAAGCACGGAACAGACCCAAGGACAAAAGTGGAAAAACTCTCCCTATTCCACAAGCCATTGTAGCTGTATACGGCCACTTAAAACAGCTTCTGGAGGACAGCAGAGAAATTCTAGGACAGACTAACCTGGTTCTGGTCCCAGTAAACACCACTACTGTCTCCTCGTGGTGAGTCTTCTTTTGTGCAATACTTTTATACAATCACAGAAGCATATCAAGATTGTACTTATAAAACCTTCCTGTACATGTTTCTTTAAAAAATTATACTAAGTAAAGACAATGGACTTTATTTTTAGTTTAGTTTATTGAAACTTTATTTAACCAGGCAAGTCATTACAGTTTTTCTGAATTGCTAAAACACATTTCTTGTAACCATCACTCATTTTCTCAAAACATTAAACACAAATCCAAATATTCAATCTAAATTCACAAAACATCAAACAATTGCTTCTAAACCCTTTCACTTGTACTCAAAATCATTCATTTGACACTACATAAAAAACACAACATCCAGTGCATGCAATTACAGAAAAAAAGTATATTGTAACAGTAAACAAATTTGTAATTACATAAAAGTATAGTAATCACAACTAAGTAAGGTGAATATATTGTATACTGTATGTACAGTATTATTATATTGAATTATATATAGTAAATAGCATTTATATAGTATTGAATGTCTGTATATTCAGCACTTCCATGCTGTAAAAATACAGTAGTCTAAATGCAAAAGCCTTAAAGGTCAAGAAAACTCTGAATGAAAAGCATTTTAAAGTACACCAAAAAAAAGAGAAGAAAACTGCAACTGCAAAACCAAAGTCAGTGGGAGGTTCATTCTGCATCAGGTCTTCATGTTGGGTCCAGCCTGAGTCAAGTCAAGTCACCTTTATTTCTATTGCACTTTATTATAATACCGATTGTTTCAAAGCAGCCTTACAGTAATAGAAGATAACTGATGATCAGTAATGCAAAGAGAGTTTCATTTCAGCTCCACAGCAGCTCTAAAAGAAAATAGTGTTCTTGTTCAGCTGAAGTCAGTTCAGTGTCGATTCACTTCTGTTGTAAAGATCATCAATTATTATTGTTTCCATCTATTGTTGGTATCATCATTCAGCATCTGTGCCACCTCTGCTTTTTGAACTGGCCGTTATTTCATACAGTTGGTTTGAACATATCACTAAAAACAAGTGTGAACAATTTTGAGTCATTGTGTAAATGTTGTAGTTATGCTTAACTTTTGGTGCTTTTACCATTTTGCAACACAAGTGCATCACAGTGTGAAATGTGTTTTATTGTGTTGTATAAAGCACTCTCTAGGAATTGTTTTAATGCACATAGGCCTACTGAAATATGTCACTAATTTCAATAATTTCTGGAGCACATTCCAATCACTTAGGGCAGGATATTCAAAACCAATTTTAATAAATTGCTTGAACAATGTTTCTCTTGCAGGCTCCTAAGAAGACAGAAACGTGCTGACAGAGACATGCTTCTGCAGGGTACTGAACTGCCAAAACAATTGTACTTGGCAAAGGAGCCACTACCTGAAGCACAAGAACTTCAAGCTGCTCCTGCACAACATGGGCATGAGGCCATGGTTTTTGTGGAGCCTGAAAATCAGGAGGGAGAGGCCTTCGTTCGGAAACGAGTCTCCAAAAGGTGCCCCCTGCCCACCCCTCCTCCTGGAGCTTACTCATTTCCAGTATACCCACCAGCATCCTACCCACCCTTTCCCAGCTACCCACCAGGTCTACCAGTGCCTCAGTCTCCCCAGTTCCTGCCTCTTCCCCAGTTCCAGCACCCACCTCAATTCCAGGACCCAACTCAGTTCCAGCACCCACCTCAGTTCCAACCTCCACCCCAGTTCCAGCCTCCACCCCAGTTCCAGGACCCAACTCAGTTCCAGCCTCAACCCCAGTTCCAGCCTCAACCCCAGTTCCAGCCTCAACCCCAGTTCCAGCCTCAACCCCAGTTCCAGCCTCAACCCCAGTTCCAGCCTCAACCCCAGTTCCAGCCTCAACCCCAGTTCCAGCCACCTGGTAACCCACTAGCACAAACCTGTCCCCCTACTCAGCCCAGGCAGCGCACCTGGAGACGGCAGAAAGCTGCCCAAGAAGACGAGGAAAGAGTGGCTAGGGGTGAACCACCACGGAAACGCTTGGCAAAGGATGTGTATCACTACACCTGCAAGCACTGTGGGCTGTCTAAAAATAAGACAACTGGCCACACTCAACTGAAGGGCCGGTGGTATTGTCCAGCCTCAGGCCTCTCTGTAGCACAGTGGAAGGATAATGTACAGGGAGCGCTTTGATTTGGTTTAATTGGTGTATATAGTAATGTATATAGTTAGGTTTTTATTTTATTTTTTAAAATATTTTTTTGTATATAGTTCCGTTTTTAATTGTTTGAAAAAAAAAAAATACTTGTGTGGTTAAAATATATACAAAATATATTTAAAAGAAAAAAACTATTGTGGTGCAATAGTAAAAAAAAAAAAAAAAAACACAAAAAAACTCTTGTGGTGTAATAGTAACACAACCATCCTTTGGGTGGAAGATTCCAGGTGCAAGTCCTGGCAAGGGTGTATGGTGTGTTTATCAGATTAGTATTTTTTTTTAAAGTTTTTTATTATAAATTGTATAATCAAAAATCAATCAAAACTTTTACTTAAATCCTTTGTGTGTTTATAAGTGTTAAATTTTTTTTTTCAATTTTTTTCCCTTTCCCCCCCCTTCCCCCTCTCCTTTCCCTTTCTTTCCCCCCTGTGGCAGTCCGTTTTGCCCTGTTTTTGGCCGAGTGGTTAAGGCGATGGACTGCTAATCCATTGTGCTCTGCACGCGTGGGTTCGAATCCCATCCTCGTCGTTTGGTGTCTTTAGTGTTTGAGAGTGCCCGGCAAGGCTGTTTGAAACACCTTGCTACCCACTTTAACATCATCATCCTAAACTTGGCTGCCAAAAAAAAACAGAGCCCAGTTTCGTGCTAATAGGCAGCCGTGTGACGAGGTGGCCGAGTGGTTAAGGCGATGGACTGCTAATCCATTTTGCTCTGCACGTGTGGGTTCGAATCCCATCCTCGTCGTTTGGTGTCTTTAGTGTTTGAGAGTGCCCGGCAAGGCTGTTTGAAGCACCTTGCTACCCACTTTAACATCATCATCCTAAACTTGGCTGCCAAAAAAAAACAGAGCCCAGTTTCGTGCTAATAGGCAGCCGTGTGACGAGGTGGCCGAGTGGTTAAGGCGATGGACTGCTAATCCATTGTGCTCTGCACGCGTGGGTTCGAATCCCATCCTCGTCGTTTGATGTCTTTAGTGTCCGAGAGACCCCGGCAAGGCCGTTTGAAGCATCTTGCTACCCACTTTAACATCATCATCCTAGAAAAATCTGCAAAAAACATCACAGCCTATTTTCTTGCTGCTCAGCACCCACTTTAACATCATCATCCTGAACATAGCTGCGGAAAAAAAACACAGTCCAGTTTCGTGCTAATAGGCAGCCGTGTGACAAGGTGGTCTAGTGGTTCAGGATGATGGACTGCTAATCCATTGTGCTCTGCACACGTAAGTTTAAATATCGTCGCCGTTTGAAGGCTTTTGTGTCACAGAGAGCCTAGTGAACAGGTCAACCGCACGGTTGCCGCTTGCATCTATCCAAATGTTTACAACACGTCATGGCGAGCTTCAACTGAATCGCATTTTAATGATAGCAGCAAAAAAAGCTTGTGTTCATATCTGAAAACATTGTTGTGGTCAGGATCAATACCACAATCCCCCTGGTACTTGGATATGAACATTAAGAACACAAAGACACTCCAAACACGTGCCGAGAGAAGATCAAATCCCGACTATGCCAGCCTTCTACAAGCTCAAGAACAGCACAACTCTTTGCTTCAACAAGTTATTGAGTCTCCTAAGAGACTGACAAAAATTGCCGTGGATGACTGTATTTCAAATCATCCTGGCGGGGTATTGGGTAAAGTTTTCAACCAGCAATGATCACGCCTCGGATAAACCTCATAGGCTACAATATTGCCTCTGCGAAAGAATGTTGGTGAAGGTCGCGACATCTTCCCTGACCCTATCTTGACATGGAACGACAGGATGGTATCAAGCTTTAAACTACTATGCAATCAGCTTTTGGCACTGATGGCTGCATGGTGTGTCTACGAAACAGGCGAGGGGAATGCACAAAAAGATTTTTTCATTGTCCTCTCTTCACTCAAAAAAAGTGCTCTGCTTCTGTAAATCTGGGGGCTGAGAATTATGGGTATCTTGGCAGCAAAGGGGCGGAGTCTTAGAGTTCAGTCTCCAAGAACATGTTTTTAGTTTGTGATCGATTCAGCAAGTCCCCTACGAGGTTGGGTAGGATAATAAAGAGTGCAAGGACACTGCAAACACATTCTGAGGTAGGTCCAATACCAGCTATGCTACCTTTTTCTAGACTCAGGCGTTGTCTCTAGGTTCTTTCCAACAAAGCAAAAGCAGCACACAAAAGAAACATATATGCACATAGGCAGCCGTGTGACGAGGTGGCTGAGTGGTTAAGGCGATGGACTGCTAATCCATTGTGCTCTGCACGCGTACGTTCGAATCCCTTCCTCGACGTTTGGTGTCTTTAGTGTTCGAGAGTGCCCGGCAAGGCTGTTTGAAGCACCTTGCTACCCACATTAACACCATCATCCTAAACTTGGCTGCCAAAAAACAACAGAGCCCAGTTTCGTGCTAATACACAGCCGTGTGACGAGGTGGCCGAGTGGTTAAGGCGATGGACTGCTAATCCATTGGGCTCTGCACGCGTGGGTTCGAATCCCATCCTCGTCGTTTGGTGTCTTTAGTGTTTGAGAGTGCCCGGCAAGGCTGTTTGAAACACCTTGCTACCCACTTTAACATCATCATCCTAAACTTGGCTGCCAAAAAAAAAAACAGAGCCCAGTTTCGTGCTAATAGGCAGCCGTGTGACGAGGTGGCCGAATGGTTAAGGCGATGGACTGCTAATCCATTGTGCTCTGCACGCGTGGGTTCGAATCCCATCCTCGTCGTTTGATGTCTTTAGTGTCCGAGAGACCCCGGCAAGGCCGTTTGAAGCATCTTGCTACCCACTTTAACATCATCATCCTAGAAAAAGCTGCAAAAAACATCACAGCCTATTTTCTTGCTGCTCAGCACCCACTAGGTCCAATACCAGCTATGCTACCTTTTTCTAGACTCAGGCGTTGTCTCTAGGTTCTTTCCAACAAAGCAAAAGCAGCACACAAAAGAAACATATATGCACATAGGCAGCCGTGTGACGAGGTGGCCGAGTGGTTAAGGTGATGGACTGCTAATCCATTGTGCTCTGCACGCGTGGGTTCGAATCCCATCCTCGTCGTTTGGTGTCTTTAGTGTTTGAGAGTGCCCGGCAAGGCTGTTTGAAACACCTTGCTACCCACTTTAACATCATCATCCTAAACTTGGCTGCCAAAAAAAAAAACAGAGCCCAGTTTCGTGCTAATAGGCAGCCGTGTGACGAGGTGGCCGAGTGGTTAAGGCGATGGACTGCTAATCCATTGTGCTCTGCACGCGTGGGTTTGAATCCCATTCTCGTCGTTTGATGTCTTTAGTGTCCGAGAGACCCCGGCAAGGCCGTTTGAAGCATCTTGCTACCCACTTTAACATCATCATCCTAGAAAAAGCTGCAAAAAACATCACAGCCTATTTTCTTGCTGCTCAGCACCCACTAGGTCCAATACCAGCTATGCTACCTTTTTCTAGACTCAGGCGTTGTCTCTAGGTTCTTTCCAACAAAGCAAAAGCAGCACACAAAAGAAACATATATGCACATAGGCAGCCGTGTGAAGAGGTGGCTGAGTGGTTAAGGCGATGGACTGCTAATCCATTGTGCTCTGCACGCGTACGTTCGAATCCCTTCCTTGACGTTTGGTGTCTTTAGTGTTCGAGAGTGCCCGGCAAGGCTGTTTGAAGCACCTTGCTACCCACATTAACACCATCATCCTAAACTTGGCTGCCAAAAAAAAACAGAGCCCAGTTTCGTGCTAATAGGCAACCGTGTGACGAGGTGGCCGAGTGGTTAAGGCGATGGACTGCTAATCCATTGTGCTCTGCACGCGTGGGTTCGAATCCCATCCTCGTCGTTTGGTGTCTTTAGTGTTTGAGAGTGCCCGGCAAGGCTGTTTGAAACACCTTGCTACCCACTTTAACATCATCATCCTAAACTTGGCTGCCAAAAAAAAACAGAGCCCAGTTTCGTGCTAATAGGCAGCCGTGTGACGAGGTGGCCGAGTGGTTAAGGCGATGGACTGCTAATCCATTGTGCTCTGCACGTGTGGGTTCGAATCCCATCCTCGTCGTTTGGTGTCTTTAGTGTTTGAGAGTGCCCGGCAAGGCTGTTTGAAGCACCTTGCTACCCACTTTAACATCATCATCTTAAACTTGGCTGCCAAAAAAAAACAGAGCCCAGTTTCGTGCTAATAGGCAGCCGTGTGACGAGGTGGCCGAGTGGTTAAGGCGATGGACTGCTAATCCATTGTGCTCTGCACGCGTGGGTTCGAATCCCATCCTCGTCGTTTGATGTCTTTAGTGTCCGAGAGACCCCGGCAAGGCCGTTTGAAGCATCTTGCTACCCACTTTAACATCATCATCCTAGAAAAAGCTGCAAAAAACATCACAGCCTATTTTCTTGCTGCTCAGCACCCACTTTAACATCATCATCCTGAACATAGCTGCAGAAAAAAAACACAGTCCAGTTTCGTGCTAATAGGCAGCCGTGTGACAAGGTGGTCTAGTGGTTCAGGATGATGGACTGCTAATCCATTGTGCTCTGCACACGTAAGTTTAAATATCGTCGCCGTTTGAAGGCTTTTGTGTCACAGAGAGCCTAGTGAACAGGTCAACCGCACGGTTGCCGCTTGCATCTATCCAAATGTTTACAACACGTCATGGCGAGCTTCAACTGAATCGCATTTTAATGATAGCAGCAAAAAAAGCTTGTGTTCATATCTGAAAACATTGTTGTGGTCAGGATCAATACCACAATCCCCCTGGTACTTGGATATGAACATTAAGAACACAAAGACACTCCAAACACGTGCCGAGAGAAGATCAAATCCCGACTATGCCAGCCTTCTACAAGCTCAAGAACAGCACAACTCTTTGCTTCAACAAGTTATTGAGTCTCCTAAGAGACTGACAAAAATTGCCGTGGATGACTGTATTTCAAATCATCCTGGCGGGGTATTGGGTAAAGTTTTCAACCAGCAATGATCACGCCTCGGATAAACCTCATAGGCTACAATATTGCCTCTGCGAAAGAATGTTGGTGAAGGTCGCGACATCTTCCCTGACCCTATCTTGACATGGAACGACAGGATGGTATCAAGCTTTAAACTACTATGCAATCAGCTTTTGGCACTGATGGCTGCATGGTGTGTCTACGAAACAGGCGAGGGGAATGCACAAAAAGATTTTTTCATTGTCCTCTCTTCACTCAAAAAAAGTGCTCTGCTTCTGTAAATCTGGGGGCTGAGAATTATGGGTATCTTGGCAGCAAAGGGGCGGAGTCTTAGAGTTCAGTCTCCAAGAACATGTTTTTAGTTTATGATCGATTCAGCAAGTCCCCTACGAGGTTGGGTAGGATAATAAAGAGTGCAAGGACACTGCAAACACATTCTGAGGTAGGTCCAATACCAGCTATGCTACCTTTTTCTAGACTCAGGCGTTGTCTCTAGGTTCTTTCCAACAAAGCAAAAGCAGCACACAAAAGAAACATATATGCACATAGGCAGCCGTGTGACGAGGTGGCCGAGTGGTTAAGGCGATGGACTGCTAATCCATTGTGCTCTGCACGTGTGGGTTCGAATCCCATCCTCGTCGTTTGGTGTCTTTAGTGTTCGAGAGTGCCCGGCAAGGCTGTTTGAAGCACCTTGCTACCCACATTAACACCATCATCCTAAACTTGGCTGCCAAAAAAAAACAGAGCCCAGTTTCGTGCTAATAGGCAGCCGTGTGACGAGGTGGCCGAGTGGTTAAGGCGATGGACTGCTAATCCATTGTGCTCTGCACGCGTGGGTTCGAATCCCATCCTCGTCGTTTGATGTCTTTAGTGTCCGAGAGACCCCGGCAAGGCCGTTTGAAGCATCTTGCTACCCACTTTAACATCATCATCCTAGAAAAAGCTGCAAAAAACATCACAGCCTATTTTCTTGCTGCTCAGCACCCACTAGGTCCAATACCAGCTATGCTACCTTTTTCTAGACTCAGGCGTTGTCTCTAGGTTCTTTCCAACAAAGCAAAAGCAGCACACAAAAGAAACATATATGCACATAGGCAGCCGTGTGACGAGGTGGCTGAGTGGTTAAGGCGATGGACTGCTAATCCATTGTGCTCTGCACGCGTACGTTCGAATCCCTTCCTCGACGTTTGGTGTCTTTAGTGTTCGAGAGTGCCCGGCAAGGCTGTTTGAAGCACCTTGCTACCCACATTAACACCATCATCCTAAACTTGGCTGCCAAAAAAAAACAGAGCCCAGTTTCGTGCTAATAGGCAACCGTGTGACGAGGTGGCCGAGTGGTTAAGGCGATGGACTGCTAATCCATTGTGCTCTGCACGCGTGGGTTCGAATCCCATCCTCGTCGTTTGGTGTCTTTAGTGTTTGAGAGTGCCCGGCAAGGCTGTTTGAAACACCTTGCTACCCACTTTAACATCATCATCCTAAACTTGGCTGCCAAAAAAAAACAGAGCCCAGTTTCGTGCTAATAGGCAGCCGTGTGACGAGGTGGCCGAGTGGTTAAGGCGATGGACTGCTAATCCATTTTGCTCTGCACGTGTGGGTTCGAATCCCATCCTCGTCGTTTGGTGTCTTTAGTGTTTGAGAGTGCCCGGCAAGGCTGTTTGAAGCACCTTGCTACCCACTTTAACATCATCATCCTAAACTTGGCTGCCAAAAAAAAACAGAGCCCAGTTTCGTGCTAATAGGCAGCCGTGTGACGAGGTGGCCGAGTGGTTAAGGCGATGGACTGCTAATCCATTGTGCTCTGCACGCGTGGGTTCGAATCCCATCCTCGTCGTTTGATGTCTTTAGTGTCCGAGAGACCCCGGCAAGGCCGTTTGAAGCATCTTGCTACCCACTTTAACATCATCATCCTAGAAAAAGCTGCAAAAAACATCACAGCCTATTTTCTTGCTGCTCAGCACCCACTTTAACATCATCATCCTGAACATAGCTGCAGAAAAAAAACACAGTCCAGTTTCGTGCTAATAGGCAGCCGTGTGACAAGGTGGTCTAGTGGTTCAGGATGATGGACTGCTAATCCATTGTGCTCTGCACACGTAAGTTTAAATAACGTCGCCGTTTGAAGGCTTTTGTGTCACAGAGAGCCTAGTGAACAGGTCAACCGCACGGTTGCCGCTTGCATCTATCCAAATGTTTACAACACGTCATGGCGAGCTTCAACTGAATCGCATTTTAATGATAGCAGCAAAAAAAGCTTGTGTTCATATCTGAAAACATTGTTGTGGTCAGGATCAATACCACAATCCCCCTGGTACTTGGATATGAACATTAAGAACACAAAGACACTCCAAACACGTGCCGAGAGAAGATCAAATCCCGACTATGCCAGCCTTCTACAAGCTCAAGAACAGTACAACTCTTTGCTTCAACAAGTTATTGAGTCTCCTAAGAGACTGACAAAAATTGCCGTGGATGACTGTATTTCAAATCATCCTGGCGGGGTATTGGGTAAAGTTTTCAACCAGCAATGATCACGCCTCGGATAAACCTCATAGGCTACAATATTGCCTCTGCGAAAGAATGTTGGTGAAGGTCGCGACATCTTCCCTGACCCTATCTTGACATGGAACGACAGGATGGTATCAAGCTTTAAACTACTATGCAATCAGCTTTTGGCACTGATGGCTGCATGGTGTGTCTACGAAACAGGCGAGGGGAATGCACAAAAAGATTTTTTCATTGTCCTCTCTTCACTCAAAAAAAGTGCTCTGCTTCTGTAAATCTGGGGGCTGAGAATTGTGGGTATCTTGGCAGCAAAGGGGCGGAGTCTTAGAGTTCAGTCTCCAAGAACATGTTTTTAGTTTGTGATCGATTCAGCAAGTCCCCTACGAGGTTGGGTAGGATAATAAAGAGTGCAAGGACACTGCAAACACATTCTGAGGTAGGTCCAATACCAGCTATGCTACCTTTTTCTAGACTCAGGCGTTGTCTCTAGGTTCTTTCCAACAAAGCAAAAGCAGCACACAAAAGAAACATATATGCACATAGGCAGCCGTGTGACGAGGTGGCTGAGTGGTTAAGGCGATGGACTGCTAATCCATTGTGCTCTGCACGCGTACGTTCGAATCCCTTCCTCGACGTTTGGTGTCTTTAGTGTTCGAGAGTGCCCGGCAAGGCTCTTTGAAGCACCTTGCTACCCACATTAACACCATCATCCTAAACTTGGCTGCCAAAAAAAAACAGAGAACAGTTTCGTGCTAATAGGCAGCCGTGTGACGAGGTGGCCGAGTGGTTAAGGCGATGGACTGCTAATCCATTGTGCTCTGCACGCGTGGGTTCGAATCCCATCCTCGTCGTTTGGTGTCTTTAGTGTTTGAGAGTGCCCGGCAAGGCTGTTTGAAACACCTTGCTACCCACTTTAACATCATCATCCTAAACTTGGCTGCCAAAAAAAAAACAGAGCCCAGTTTCGTGCTAATAGGCAGCCGTGTGACGAGGTGGCCGAGTGGTTAAGTCGATGGACTGCTAATCCATTTTGCTCTGCACGTGTGGGTTCGAATCCCATCCTCGTCGTTTGGTGTCTTTAGTGTTCGAGAGTGCCCGGCAAGGCTGTTTGAAGCACCTTGCTACCCACATTAACACCATCATCCTAAACTTGGCTGCCAAAAAAAAACAGAGCCCAGTTTCGTGCTAATAGGCAGCCGTGTGACGAGGTGGCCGAGTGGTTAAGGCGATGGACTGCTAATCCATTGTGCTCTGCACGCGTGGGTTCGAATCCCATCCTCGTCGTTTGATGTCTTTAGTGTCCGAGAGACCCCGGCAAGGCCGTTTGAAGCATCTTGCTACCCACTTTAACATCATCATCCTAGAAAAAGCTGCAAAAAACATCACAGCCTATTTTCTTGCTGCTCAGCACCCACTAGGTCCAATACCAGCTATGCTACCTTTTTCTAGACTCAGGCGTTGTCTCTAGGTTCTTTCCAACAAAGCAAAAGCAGCACACAAAAGAAACATATATGCACATAGGCAGCCGAGTGACGAGGTGGCTGAGTGGTTAAGGCGATGGACTGCTAATCCATTGTGCTCTGCACGCGTACGTTCGAATCCCTTCCTCGACGTTTGGTGTCTTTAGTGTTCGAGAGTGCCCGGCAAGGCTGTTTGAAGCACCTTGCTACCCACATTAACACCATCATCCTAAACTTGGCTGCCAAAAAAAAACAGAGCCCAGTTTCGTGCTAATAGGCAGCCGTGTGACGAGGTGGCCGAGTGGTTAAGGCGATGGACTGCTAATCCATTGTGCTCTGCACGTGTGGGTTCGAATCCCATCCTCGTCGTTTGGTGTCTTTAGTGTTCGAGAGTGCCCGGCAAGGCTGTTTGAAGCACCTTGCTACCCACATTAACACCATCATCCTAAACTTGGCTGCCAAAAAAAAACAGAGCCCAGTTTCGTGCTAATAGGCAGCCGTGTGACGAGGTGGCCGAGTGGTTAAGGCGATGGACTGCTAATCCATTGTGCTCTGCACGCGTGGGTTCGAATCCCATCCTCGTCGTTTGATGTCTTTAGTGTCCGAGAGACCCCGGCAAGGCCGTTTGAAGCATCTTGCTACCCACTTTAACATCATCATCCTAGAAAAAGCTGCAAAAAACATCACAGCCTATTTTCTTGCTGCTCAGCACCCACTAGGTCCAATACCAGCTATGCTACCTTTTTCTAGACTCAGGCGTTGTCTCTAGGTTCTTTCCAAGAAAGCAAAAGCAGCACACAAAAGAAACATATATGCACATAGGCAGCCGTGTGACGAGGTGGCTGAGTGGTTAAGGCGATGGACTGCTAATCCATTGTGCTCTGCACGCGTACGTTCGAATCCCTTCCTCGACGTTTGGTGTCTTTAGTGTTCGAGAGTGCCCGGCAAGGCTGTTTGAAGCACCTTGCTACCCACATTAACACCATCATCCTAAACTTGGCTGCCAAAAAAAAACAGAGCCCAGTTTCGTGCTAATAGGCAGCCGTGTGACGAGGTGGCCGAATGGTTAAGGCGATGGACTGCTAATCCATTGTGCTCTGCACGCGTGGGTTCGAATCCCATCCTCGTCGTTTGATGTCTTTAGTGTCCGAGAGACCCCGGCAAGGCCGTTTGAAGCATCTTGCTACCCACTTTAACATCATCATCCTAGAAAAAGCTGCAAAAAACATCACAGCCTATTTTCTTGCTGCTCAGCACCCACTAGGTCCAATACCAGCTATGCTACCTTTTTCTAGACTCAGGCGTTGTCTCTAGGTTCTTTCCAACAAAGCAAAAGCAGCACACAAAAGAAACATATATGCACATAGGCAGCCGTGTGACGAGGTGGCCGAGTGGTTAAGGTGATGGACTGCTAATCCATTGTGCTCTGCACGCGTGGGTTCGAATCCCATCCTCGTCGTTTGGTGTCTTTAGTGTTTGAGAGTGCCCGGCAAGGCTGTTTGAAACACCTTGCTACCCACTTTAACATCATCATCCTAAACTTGGCTGCCAAAAAAAAAAACAGAGCCCAGTTTCGTGCTAATAGGCAGCCGTGTGACGAGGTGGCCGAGTGGTTAAGGCGATGGACTGCTAATCCATTGTGCTCTGCACGCGTGGGTTTGAATCCCATTCTCGTCGTTTGATGTCTTTAGTGTCCGAGAGACCCCGGCAAGGCCGTTTGAAGCATCTTGCTACCCACTTTAACATCATCATCCTAGAAAAAGCTGCAAAAAACATCACAGCCTATTTTCTTGCTGCTCAGCACCCACTAGGTCCAATACCAGCTATGCTACCTTTTTCTAGACTCAGGCGTTGTCTCTAGGTTCTTTCCAACAAAGCAAAAGCAGCACACAAAAGAAACATATATGCACATAGGCAGCCGTGTGAAGAGGTGGCTGAGTGGTTAAGGCGATGGACTGCTAATCCATTGTGCTCTGCACGCGTAAGTTCGAATCCCTTCCTTGACGTTTGGTGTCTTTAGTGTTCGAGAGTGCCCGGCAAGGCTGTTTGAAGCACCTTGCTACCCACATTAACACCATCATCCTAAACTTGGCTGCCAAAAAAAAACAGAGCCCAGTTTCGTGCTAATAGGCAACCGTGTGACGAGGTGGCCGAGTGGTTAAGGCGATGGACTGCTAATCCATTGTGCTCTGCACGCGTGGGTTCGAATCCCATCCTCGTCGTTTGGTGTCTTTAGTGTTTGAGAGTGCCCGGCAAGGCTGTTTGAAACACCTTGCTACCCACTTTAACATCATCATCCTAAACTTGGCTGCCAAAAAAAAACAGAGCCCAGTTTCGTGCTAATAGGCAGCCGTGTGACGAGGTGGCCGAGTGGTTAAGGCGATGGACTGCTAATCCATTGTGCTCTGCACGTGTGGGTTCGAATCCCATCCTCGTCGTTTGGTGTCTTTAGTGTTTGAGAGTGCCCGGCAAGGCTGTTTGAAGCACCTTGCTACCCACTTTAACATCATCATCTTAAACTTGGCTGCCAAAAAAAAACAGAGCCCAGTTTCGTGCTAATAGGCAGCCGTGTGACGAGGTGGCCGAGTGGTTAAGGCGATGGACTGCTAATCCATTGTGCTCTGCACGCGTGGGTTCGAATCCCATCCTCGTCGTTTGATGTCTTTAGTGTCCGAGAGACCCCGGCAAGGCCGTTTGAAGCATCTTGCTACCCACTTTAACATCATCATCCTAGAAAAAGCTGCAAAAAACATCACAGCCTATTTTCTTGCTGCTCAGCACCCACTTTAACATCATCATCCTGAACATAGCTGCAGAAAAAAAACACAGTCCAGTTTCGTGCTAATAGGCAGCCGTGTGACAAGGTGGTCTAGTGGTTCAGGATGATGGACTGCTAATCCATTGTGCTCTGCACACGTAAGTTTAAATATCGTCGCCGTTTGAAGGCTTTTGTGTCACAGAGAGCCTAGTGAACAGGTCAACCGCACGGTTGCCGCTTGCATCTATCCAAATGTTTACAACACGTCATGGCGAGCTTCAACTGAATCGCATTTTAATGATAGCAGCAAAAAAAGCTTGTGTTCATATCTGAAAACATTGTTGTGGTCAGGATCAATACCACAATCCCCCTGGTACTTGGATATGAACATTAAGAACACAAAGACACTCCAAACACGTGCCGAGAGAAGATCAAATCCCGACTATGCCAGCCTTCTACAAGCTCAAGAACAGCACAACTCTTTGCTTCAACAAGTTATTGAGTCTCCTAAGAGACTGACAAAAATTGCCGTGGATGACTGTATTTCAAATCATCCTGGCGGGGTATTGGGTAAAGTTTTCAACCAGCAATGATCACGCCTCGGATAAACCTCATAGGCTACAATATTGCCTCTGCGAAAGAATGTTGGTGAAGGTCGCGACATCTTCCCTGACCCTATCTTGACATGGAACGACAGGATGGTATCAAGCTTTAAACTACTATGCAATCAGCTTTTGGCACTGATGGCTGCATGGTGTGTCTACGAAACAGGCGAGGGGAATGCACAAAAAGATTTTTTCATTGTCCTCTCTTCACTCAAAAAAAGTGCTCTGCTTCTGTAAATCTGGGGGCTGAGAATTATGGGTATCTTGGCAGCAAAGGGGCGGAGTCTTAGAGTTCAGTCTCCAAGAACATGTTTTTAGTTTGTGATCGATTCAGCAAGTCCCCTACGAGGTTGGGTAGGATAATAAAGAGTGCAAGGACACTGCAAACACATTCTGAGGTAGGTCCAATACCAGCTATGCTACCTTTTTCTAGACTCAGGCGTTGTCTCTAGGTTCTTTCCAACAAAGCAAAAGCAGCACACAAAAGAAACATATATGCACATAGGCAGCCGTGTGACGAGGTGGCCGAGTGGTTAAGGCGATGGACTGCTAATCCATTGTGCTCTGCACGTGTGGGTTCGAATCCCATCCTCGTCGTTTGGTGTCTTTAGTGTTCGAGAGTGCCCGGCAAGGCTGTTTGAAGCACCTTGCTACCCACATTAACACCATCATCCTAAACTTGGCTGCCAAAAAAAAACAGAGCCCAGTTTCGTGCTAATAGGCAGCCGTGTGACGAGGTGGCCGAGTGGTTAAGGCGATGGACTGCTAATCCATTGTGCTCTGCACGCGTGGGTTCGAATCCCATCCTCGTCGTTTGATGTCTTTAGTGTCCGAGAGACCCCGGCAAGGCCGTTTGAAGCATCTTGCTACCCACTTTAACATCATCATCCTAGAAAAAGCTGCAAAAAACATCACAGCCTATTTTCTTGCTGCTCAGCACCCACTAGGTCCAATACCAGCTATGCTACCTTTTTCTAGACTCAGGCGTTGTCTCTAGGTTCTTTCCAACAAAGCAAAAGCAGCACACAAAAGAAACATATATGCACATAGGCAGCCGTGTGACGAGGTGGCTGAGTGGTTAAGGCGATGGACTGCTAATCCATTGTGCTCTGCACGCGTACGTTCGAATCCCTTCCTCGACGTTTGGTGTCTTTAGTGTTCGAGAGTGCCCGGCAAGGCTGTTTGAAGCACCTTGCTACCCACATTAACACCATCATCCTAAACTTGGCTGCCAAAAAAAAACAGAGCCCAGTTTCGTGCTAATAGGCAACCGTGTGACGAGGTGGCCGAGTGGTTAAGGCGATGGACTGCTAATCCATTGTGCTCTGCACGCGTGGGTTCGAATCCCATCCTCGTCGTTTGGTGTCTTTAGTGTTTGAGAGTGCCCGGCAAGGCTGTTTGAAACACCTTGCTACCCACTTTAACATCATCATCCTAAACTTGGCTGCCAAAAAAAAACAGAGCCCAGTTTCGTGCTAATAGGCAGCCGTGTGACGAGGTGGCCGAGTGGTTAAGGCGATGGACTGCTAATCCATTTTGCTCTGCACGTGTGGGTTCGAATCCCATCCTCGTCGTTTGGTGTCTTTAGTGTTTGAGAGTGCCCGGCAAGGCTGTTTGAAGCACCTTGCTACCCACTTTAACATCATCATCCTAAACTTGGCTGCCAAAAAAAAACAGAGCCCAGTTTCGTGCTAATAGGCAGCCGTGTGACGAGGTGGCCGAGTGGTTAAGGCGATGGACTGCTAATCCATTGTGCTCTGCACGCGTGGGTTCGAATCCCATCCTCGTCGTTTGATGTCTTTAGTGTCCGAGAGACCCCGGCAAGGCCGTTTGAAGCATCTTGCTACCCACTTTAACATCATCATCCTAGAAAAAGCTGCAAAAAACATCACAGCCTATTTTCTTGCTGCTCAGCACCCACTTTAACATCATCATCCTGAACATAGCTGCAGAAAAAAAACACAGTCCAGTTTCGTGCTAATAGGCAGCCGTGTGACAAGGTGGTCTAGTGGTTCAGGATGATGGACTGCTAATCCATTGTGCTCTGCACACGTAAGTTTAAATAACATCGCCGTTTGAAGGCTTTTGTGTCACAGAGAGCCTAGTGAACAGGTCAACCGCACGGTTGCCGCTTGCATCTATCCAAATGTTTACAACACGTCATGGCGAGCTTCAACTGAATCGCATTTTAATGATAGCAGCAAAAAAAGCTTGTGTTCATATCTGAAAACATTGTTGTGGTCAGGATCAATACCACAATCCCCCTGGTACTTGGATATGAACATTAAGAACACAAAGACACTCCAAACACGTGCCGAGAGAAGATCAAATCCCGACTATGCCAGCCTTCTACAAGCTCAAGAACAGTACAACTCTTTGCTTCAACAAGTTATTGAGTCTCCTAAGAGACTGACAAAAATTGCCGTGGATGACTGTATTTCAAATCATCCTGGCGGGGTATTGGGTAAAGTTTTCAACCAGCAATGATCACGCCTCGGATAAACCTCATAGGCTACAATATTGCCTCTGCGAAAGAATGTTGGTGAAGGTCGCGACATCTTCCCTGACCCTATCTTGACATGGAACGACAGGATGGTATCAAGCTTTAAACTACTATGCAATCAGCTTTTGGCACTGATGGCTGCATGGTGTGTCTACGAAACAGGCGAGGGGAATGCACAAAAAGATTTTTTCATTGTCCTCTCTTCACTCAAAAAAAGTGCTCTGCTTCTGTAAATCTGGGGGCTGAGAATTGTGGGTATCTTGGCAGCAAAGGGGCGGAGTCTTAGAGTTCAGTCTCCAAGAACATGTTTTTAGTTTGTGATCGATTCAGCAAGTCCCCTACGAGGTTGGGTAGGATAATAAAGAGTGCAAGGACACTGCAAACACATTCTGAGGTAGGTCCAATACCAGCTATGCTACCTTTTTCTAGACTCAGGCGTTGTCTCTAGGTTCTTTCCAACAAAGCAAAAGCAGCACACAAAAGAAACATATATGCACATAGGCAGCCGAGTGACGAGGTGGCTGAGTGGTTAAGGCGATGGACTGCTAATCCATTGTGCTCTGCACGCGTACGTTCGAATCCCTTCCTCGACGTTTGGTGTCTTTAGTGTTCGAGAGTGCCCGGCAAGGCTGTTTGAAGCACCTTGCTACCCACATTAACACCATCATCCTAAACTTGGCTGCCAAAAAAAAACAGAGCCCAGTTTCGTGCTAATAGGCAGCCGTGTGACGAGGTGGCCGAGTGGTTAAGGCGATGGACTGCTAATCCATTGTGCTCTGCACGTGTGGGTTCGAATCCCATCCTCGTCGTTTGGTGTCTTTAGTGTTCGAGAGTGCCCGGCAAGGCTGTTTGAAGCACCTTGCTACCCACATTAACACCATCATCCTAAACTTGGCTGCCAAAAAAAAACAGAGCCCAGTTTCGTGCTAATAGGCAGCCGTGTGACGAGGTGGCCGAGTGGTTAAGGCGATGGACTGCTAATCCATTGTGCTCTGCACGCGTGGGTTCGAATCCCATCCTCGTCGTTTGATGTCTTTAGTGTCCGAGAGACCCCGGCAAGGCCGTTTGAAGCATCTTGCTACCCACTTTAACATCATCATCCTAGAAAAAGCTGCAAAAAACATCACAGCCTATTTTCTTGCTGCTCAGCACCCACTAGGTCCAATACCAGCTATGCTACCTTTTTCTAGACTCAGGCGTTGTCTCTAGGTTCTTTCCAAGAAAGCAAAAGCAGCACACAAAAGAAACATATATGCACATAGGCAGCCGTGTGACGAGGTGGCTGAGTGGTTAAGGCGATGGACTGCTAATCCATTGTGCTCTGCACGCGTACGTTCGAATCCCTTCCTCGACGTTTGGTGTCTTTAGTGTTCGAGAGTGCCCGGCAAGGCTGTTTGAAGCACCTTGCTACCCACATTAACACCATCATCCTAAACTTGGCTGCCAAAAAAAAACAGAGCACAGTTTCGTGCTAATAGGCAACCGTGTGACGAGGTGGCCGAGTGGTTAAGGCGATGGACTGCTAATCCATTGTGCTCTGCACGCGTGGGTTCGAATCCCATCCTCGTCGTTTGGTGTCTTTAGTGTTTGAGAGTGCCCGGCAAGGCTGTTTGAAACACCTTGCTACCCACTTTAACATCATCATCCTAAACTTGGCTGCCAAAAAAAAACAGAGCCCAGTTTCGTGCTAATAGGCAGCCGTGTGACGAGGTGGCCGAGTGGTTAAGGCGATGGACTGCTAATCCATTTTGCTCTGCACGTGTGGGTTCGAATCCCATCCTCGTCGTTTGGTGTCTTTAGTGTTTGAGAGTGCCCGGCAAGGCTGTTTGAAGCACCTTGCTACCCACTTTAACATCATCATCCTAAACTTGGCTGCCAAAAAAAAACAGAGCCCAGTTTCGTGCTAATAGGCAGCCGTGTGACGAGGTGGCCGAGTGGTTAAGGCGATGGACTGCTAATCCATTGTGCTCTGCACGCGTGGGTTCGAATCCCATCCTCGTCGTTTGATGTCTTTAGTGTCCGAGAGACCCCGGCAAGGCCGTTTGAAGCATCTTGCTACCCACTTTAACATCATCATCCTAGAAAAAGCTGCAAAAAACATCACAGCCTATTTTCTTGCTGCTCAGCACCCACTTTAACATCATCATCCTGAACATAGCTGCAGAAAAAAAACACAGTCCAGTTTCGTGCTAATAGGCAGCCGTGTGACAAGGTGGTCTAGTGGTTCAGGATGATGGACTGCTAATCCATTGTGCTCTGCACACGTAAGTTTAAATAACGTCGCCGTTTGAAGGCTTTTGTGTCACAGAGAGCCTAGTGAACAGGTCAACCGCACGGTTGCCGCTTGCATCTATCCAAATGTTTACAACACGTCATGGCGAGCTTCAACTGAATCGCATTTTAATGATAGCAGCAAAAAAAGCTTGTGTTCATATCTGAAAACATTGTTGTGGTCAGGATCAATACCACAATCCCCCTGGTACTTGGATATGAACATTAAGAACACAAAGACACTCCAAACACGGGCCGAGAGAAGATCAAATCCCGACTATGCCAGCCTTCTACAAGCTCAAGAACAGTACAACTCTTTGCTTCAACAAGTTATTGAGTCTCCTAAGAGACTGACAAAAATTGCCGTGGATGACTGTATTTCAAATCATCCTGGCGGGGTATTGGGTAAAGTTTTCAACCAGCAATGATCACGCCTCGGATAAACCTCATAGGCTACAATATTGCCTCTGCGAAAGAATGTTGGTGAAGGTCGCGACATCTTCCCTGACCCTATCTTGACATGGAACGACAGGATGGTATCAAGCTTTAAACTACTATGCAATCAGCTTTTGGCACTGATGGCTGCATGGTGTGTCTACGAAACAGGCGAGGGGAATGCACAAAAAGATTTTTTCATTGTCCTCTCTTCACTCAAAAAAAGTGCTCTGCTTCTGTAAATCTGGGGGCTGAGAATTATGGGTATCTTGGCAGCAAAGGGGCGGAGTCTTAGAGTTCAGTCTCCAAGAACATGTTTTTAGTTTGTGATCGATTCAGCAAGTCCCCTACGAGGTTGGGTAGGATAATAAAGAGTGCAAGGACACTGCAAACACATTCTGAGGTAGGTCCAATACCAGCTATGCTACCTTTTTCTAGACTCAGGCGTTGTCTCTAGGTTCTTTCCAACAAAGCAAAAGCAGCACACAAAAGAAACATATATGCACATAGGCAGCCGTGTGACGAGGTGGCTGAGTGGTTAAGGCGATGGACTGCTAATCCATTGTGCTCTGCACGCGTACGTTCGAATCCCTTCCTCGACGTTTGGTGTCTTTAGTGTTCGAGAGTGCCCGGCAAGGCTGTTTGAAGCACCTTGCTACCCACATTAACATCATCATCCTAAACTTGGCTGCCAAAAAAAAAACAGAGCCCAGTTTCGTGCTAATAGGCAGCCGTGTGACGAGGTGGCCGAGTGGTTAAGTCGATGGACTGCTAATCCATTTTGCTCTGCACGTGTGGGTTCGAATCCCATCCTCGTCGTTTGGTGTCTTTAGTGTTCGAGAGTGCCCGGCAAGGCTGTTTGAAGCACCTTGCTACCCACATTAACACCATCATCCTAAACTTGGCTGCCAAAAAAAAACAGAGCCCAGTTTCGTGCTAATAGGCAGCCGTGTGACGAGGTGGCCGAGTGGTTAAGGCGATGGACTGCTAATCCATTGTGCTCTGCACGCGTGGGTTCGAATCCCATCCTCGTCGTTTGATGTCTTTAGTGTCCGAGAGACCCCGGCAAGGCCGTTTGAAGCATCTTGCTACCCACTTTAACATCATCATCCTAGAAAAAGCTGCAAAAAACATCACAGCCTATTTTCTTGCTGCTCAGCACCCACTTTAACATCATCATCCTGAACATAGCTGCAGAAAAAAAACACAGTCCAGTTTCGTGCTAATAGGCAGCCGTGTGACAAGGTGGTCTAGTGGTTCAGGATGATGGACTGCTAATCCATTGTGCTCTGCACACGTAAGTTTAAATATCGTCGCCGTTTGAAGGCTTTTGTGTCACAGAGAGCCTAGTGAACAGGTCAACCGCACGGTTGCCGCTTGCATCTATCCAAATGTTTACAACACGTCATGGCGAGCTTCAACTGAATCGCATTTTAATGATAGCAGCAAAAAAAGCTTGTGTTCATATCTGAAAACATTGTTGTGGTCAGGATCAATACCACAATCCCCCTGGTACTTGGATATGAACATTAAGAACACAAAGACACTCCAAACACGTGCCGAGAGAAGATCAAATCCCGACTATGCCAGCCTTCTACAAGCTCAAGAACAGCACAACTCTTTGCTTCAACAAGTTATTGAGTCTCCTAAGAGACTGACAAAAATTGCCGTGGATGACTGTATTTCAAATCATCCTGGCGGGGTATTGGGTAAAGTTTTCAACCAGCAATGATCACGCCTCGGATAAACCTCATAGGCTACAATATTGCCTCTGCGAAAGAATGTTGGTGAAGGTCGCGACATCTTCCCTGGACCTATCTTGACATGGAACGACAGGATGGTATCAAGCTTTAAACTACTATGCAATCAGCTTTTGGCACTGATGGCTGCATGGTGTGTCTACGAAACAGGTGAGGGGAATGCACAAAAAGATTTTTTCATTGTCCTCTCTTCACTCAAAAAAAGTGCTCTGCTTCTGTAAATCTGGGGGCCGAGAATTATGGGTATCTTGGCAGCAAAGGGGCGGAGTCTTAGAGTTCAGTCTCCAAGAACATGTTTTTAGTTTGTGATCGATTCAGCAAGTCCCCTACGAGGTTGGGTAGGATAATAAAGAGTGCAAGGACACTGCAAACACATTCTGAGCTAGGTCCAATACCAGCTATGCTACCTTTTTCTAGACTCAGGCGTTGTCTCTAGGTTCTTTCCAACAAAGCAAAAGCAGCACACAAAAGAAACATATGCACATAGGCAGCCGTGTGACGAGGTGGCCGAGTGGTTAAGGAGATGGACTGTTAATCCATTGTCCTTTGCACGAGTGGATTCGAATCCCATCCTCGTTGTTTGGTGTCTTTAGTGTTTGAGAGTGCCCGGCAAGGCTGTTTGAAGCACCTTGATACCCACTTTAACATCAAGGCATCCTAAACTTGGCTGCCAAAAAAAACCAGAGCCCAGTTTCGTGCTAATAGGCAGCCATGTGACGAGGTGGCCGAGTGGTTAAGGCGATGGACTGCTAATCCATTGTGCTCTGCACGCGTGGGTTCGAATCCCATCCTCGTCGTTTGATGTCTTTAGTGTCCGAGAGACCCCGGCAAGGCCGTTTGAAGCATCTTGCTACCCACTTTAACATCATCATCCCAGAAAAAGCTGCAAAAAAAAACCAGAGCCCAGTTTCGTGCTAATAGGCAGCCATGTGACGAGGTGGCCGAGTGGTTAAGGCGATGGACTGCTAATCCATTGTGCTCTGCACGCGTGGGTTCGAATCCCATCCTCGTCGTTTGGTGTCTTTAGTGTTTGAGAGTGCCCGGCAAGGCTGTTTGAAACACCTTACTACCCACTTTAATCACCCACCCATCATCATCCTAAACTTGGCTGCCAAAAAAAAACAGAGCCCAGTTTCGTGCTAATAGGCAGCCGTGTGACGAGGTGGCCGAGTGGTTAAGGGGATGGACTGCTAATCCATTTTGCTCTGCACGTGTGGGTTCGAATCCCATCCTCGTCGTTTGGTGTCTTTAGTGTTTGAGAGTGCCCGGCAAGGCTGTTTGAAGCACCTTGCTACCCACTTTAACATCATCATCCTAAACTTGGCTGCCAAAAAAAAACAGAGCCCAGTTTCGTGCTAATAGGCAGCCGTGTGACGAGGTGGCCGAGTGGTTAAGGCGATGGACTGCTAATCCATTGTGCTCTGCACGCGTGGGTTCGAATCCCATCCTCGTCGTTTGATGTCTTTAGTGTCCGAGAGACCCCGGCAAGGCCGTTTGAAGCATCTTGCTACCCACTTTAACATCATCATCCTAGAAAAAGCTGCAAAAAACATCACAGCCTATTTTCTTGCTGCTCAGCACCCACTAGGTCCAATACCAGCTATGCTACCTTTTTCTAGACTCAGGCGTTGTCTCTAGGTTCTTTCCAACAAAGCAAAAGCAGCACACAAAAGAAACATATATGCACATAGGCAGCCGTGTGACGAGGTGGCTGAGTGGTTAAGGCGATGGACTGCTAATCCATTGTGCTCTGCACGCGTACGTTCGAATCCCTTCCTCGTCGTTTGGTGTCTTTAGTGTTTGAGAGTGCCCGGCAAGGCTGTTTGAAACACCTTGCTACCCACTTTAACATCATCATCCTAAACTTGGCTGCCAAAAAAAAAAACAGAGCCCAGTTTCGTGCTAATAGGCAGCCGTGTGACGAGGTGGCCGAGTGGTTAAGGCGATGGACTGCTAATCCATTGTGCTCTGCACGCGTGGGTTCGAATCCCATCCTCGTCGTTTGATGTCTTTAGTGTCCGAGAGACCCCGGCAAGGCCGTTTGAAGCATCTTGCTACCCACTTTAACATCATCATCCTAGAAAAAGCTGCAAAAAACATCACAGCCTATTTTCTTGCTGCTCAGCACCCACTTTAACATCATCATCCTGAACATAGCTACAGAAAAAAAACACAGTCCAGTTTCGTGCTAATAGGCAGCCGTGTGACAAGGTGGTCTAGTGGTTCAGGATGATGGACTGCTAATCCATTGTGCTCTGCACACGTAAGTTTAAATATCGTCGCCGTTTGAAGGCTTTTGTGTCACAGAGAGCCTAGTGAACAGGTCAACCGCACGGTTGCCGCTTGCATCTATCCAAATGTTTACAACACGTCATGGCGAGCTTCAACTGAATCGCATTTTAATGATAGCAGCAAAAAAAGCTTGTGTTCATATCTGAAAACATTGTTGTGGTCAGGATCAATACCACAATCCCCCTGGTACTTGGATATGAACATTAAGAACACAAAGACACTCCAAACACGTGCCGAGAGAAGATCAAATCCCGACTATGCCAGCCTTCTACAAGCTCAAGAACAGCACAACTCTTTGCTTCAACAAGTTATTGAGTCTCCTAAGAGACTGACAAAAATTGCCGTGGATGATTGTATTTCAAATCATCCTGGCGGGGTATTGGGTAAAGTTTTCAACCAGCAATGATCACGCCTCGGATAAACCTCATAGGCTACAATATTGCCTCTGCGAAAGAATGTTGGTGAAGGTCGCGACATCTTCCCTGGACCTATCTTGACATGGAACGACAGGATGGTATCAAGCTTTAAACTACTATGCAATCAGCTTTTGGCACTGATGGCTGCATGGTGTGTCTACGAAACAGGTGAGGGGAATGCACAAAAAGATTTTTTCATTGTCCTCTCTTCACTCAAAAAAAGTGCTCTGCTTCTGTAAATCTGGGGGCCGAGAATTATGGGTATCTTGGCAGCAAAGGGGCGGAGTCTTAGAGTTCAGTCTCCAAGAACATGTTTTTAGTTTGTGATCGATTCAGCAAGTCCCGTACGAGGTTGGGTAGGATAATAAAGAGTGCAAGGACACTGCAAACACATTCTGAGCTAGGTCCAATACCAGCTATGCTACCTTTTTCTAGACTCAGGCGTTGTCTCTAGGTTCTTTCCAACAAAGCAAAAGCAGCACACAAAAGAAACATATGCACATAGGCAGCCGTGTGACGAGGTGGCCGAGTGGTTAAGGAGATGGACTGTTAATCCATTGTCCTTTGCACGAGTGGGTTCGAATCCCATCCTCGTTGTTTGGTGTCTTTAGTGTTTGAGAGTGCCCGGCAAGGCTGTTTGAAGCACCTTGCTACCCATTTTAACATCAAGGCATCCTAAACTTGGCTGCCAAAAAAAACCAGAGCCCAGTTTCGTGCTAATAGGCAGCCATGTGACGAGGTGGCCGAGTGGTTAAGGCGATGGACTGCTAATCCATTGTGCTCTGCACGCGTGGGTTCGAATCCCATCCTCGTCGTTTGATGTCTTTAGTGTCCGAGAGACCCCGGCAAGGCCGTTTGAAGCATCTTGCTACCCACTTTAACATCATCATCCCAGAAAAAGCTGCAAAAAAAAACCAGAGCCCAGTTTCGTGCTAATATGCAACCGTGTGATGAGGTGGCCGAGTGGTTAAGGCGATGGACTGCTAATCCATTGTGCTCTGCACGCGTGGGTTCGAATCCCATCCTCGTCGTTTGGTGTCTTTAGTGTTTGAGAGTGCCCGGCAAGGCTGTTTGAAACACCTTACTACCCACTTTAACATCATCATCCTAAACTTGGCTGCCAAAAAAAAACAGAGCCCAGTTTCGTGCTAATAGGCAGCCGTGTGACGAGGTGGCCGAGTGGTTAAGGCGATGGACTGCTAATCCATTTTGCTCTGCACGTGTGGGTTCGAATCCCATCCTCGTCGTTTGGTGTCTTTAGTGTTTGAGAGTGCCCGGCAAGGCTGTTTGAAGCACCTTGCTACCCACTTTAACATCATCATCCTAAACTTGGCTGCCAAAAAAAAACAGAGCCCAGTTTCGTGCTAATAGGCAGCCGTGTGACGAGGTGGACGAGTGGTTAAGGCGATGGACTGCTAATCCATTGTGCTCTGCACGCGTGGGTTCGAATCCCATCCTCGTCGTTTGATGTCTTTAGTGTCCGAGAGACCCCGGCAAGGCCGTTTGAAGCATCTTGCTACCCACTTTAACATCATCATCCTAGAAAAAGCTGCAAAAAACATCACAGCCTATTTTCTTGCTGCTCAGCACCCACTAGGTCCAATACCAGCTATGCTACCTTTTTCTAGACTCAGGCGTTGTCTCTAGGTTCTTTCCAACAAAGCAAAAGCAGCACACAAAAGAAACATATATGCACATAGGCAGCCGTGTGACGAGGTGGCTGAGTGGTTAAGGCGATGGACTGCTAATCCATTGTGCTCTGCACGCGTACGTTCGAATCCCTTCCTCGTCGTTTGGTGTCTTTAGTGTTTGAGAGTGCCCGGCAAGGCTGTTTGAAACACCTTGCTACCCACTTTAACATCATCATCCTAAACTTGGCTGCCAAAAAAAAAAACAGAGCCCAGTTTCGTGCTAATAGGCAGCCGTGTGACGAGGTGGCCGAGTGGTTAAGGCGATGGACTGCTAATCCATTGTGCTCTGCACGCGTGGGTTCGAATCCCATCCTCGTCGTTTGATGTCTTTAGTGTCCGAGAGACCCCGGCAAGGCCGTTTGAAGCATCTTGCTACCCACTTTAACATCATCATCCTAGAAAAAGCTGCAAAAAACATCACAGCCTATTTTCTTGCTGCTCAGCACCCACTTTAACATCATCATCCTGAACATAGCTACAGAAAAAAAACACAGTCCAGTTTCGTGCTAATAGGCAGCCGTGTGACAAGGTGGTCTAGTGGTTCAGGATGATGGACTGCTAATCCATTGTGCTCTGCACACGTAAGTTTAAATATCGTCGCCGTTTGAAGGCTTTTGTGTCACAGAGAGCCTAGTGAACAGGTCAACCGCACGGTTGCCGCTTGCATCTATCCAAATGTTTACAACACGTCATGGCGAGCTTCAACTGAATCGCATTTTAATGATAGCAGCAAAAAAAGCTTGTGTTCATATCTGAAAACATTGTTGTGGTCAGGATCAATACCACAATCCCCCTGGTACTTGGATATGAACATTAAGAACACAAAGACACTCCAAACACGTGCCGAGAGAAGATCAAATCCCGACTATGCCAGCCTTCTACAAGCTCAAGAACAGCACAACTCTTTGCTTCAACAAGTTATTGAGTCTCCTAAGAGACTGACAAAAATTGCCGTGGATGACTGTATTTCAAATCATCCTGGCGGGGTATTGGGTAAAGTTTTCAACCAGCAATGATCACGCCTCGGATAAACCTCATAGGCTACAATATTGCCTCTGCGAAAGAATGTTGGTGAAGGTCGCGACATCTTCCCTGGACCTATCTTGACATGGAACGACAGGATGGTATCAAGCTTTAAACTACTATGCAATCAGCTTTTGGCACTGATGGCTGCATGGTGTGTCTACGAAACAGGTGAGGGGAATGCACAAAAAGATTTTTTCATTGTCCTCTCTTCACTCAAAAAAAGTGCTCTGCTTCTGTAAATCTGGGGGCCGAGAATTATGGGTATCTTGGCAGCAAAGGGGCGGAGTCTTAGAGTTCAGTCTCCAAGAACATGTTTTTAGTTTGTGATCGATTCAGCAAGTCCCCTACGAGGTTGGGTAGGATAATAAAGAGTGCAAGGACACTGCAAACACATTCTGAGCTAGGTCCAATACCAGCTATGCTACCTTTTTCTAGACTCAGGCGTTGTCTCTAGGTTCTTTCCAACAAAGCAAAAGCAGCACACAAAAGAAACATATGCACATAGGCAGCCGTGTGACGAGGTGGCCGAGTGGTTAAGGAGATGGACTGTTAATCCATTGTCCTTTGCACGAGTGGGTTCGAATCCCATCCTCGTTGTTTGGTGTCTTTAGTGTTTGAGAGTGCCCGGCAAGGCTGTTTGAAGCACCTTGCTACCCACTTTAACATCAAGGCATCCTAAACTTGGCTGCCAAAAAAAACCAGAGCCCAGTTTCGTGCTAATAGGCAGCCATGTGACGAGGTGGCCGAGTGGTTAAGGCGATGGACTGCTAATCCATTGTGCTCTGCACGCGTGGGTTCGAATCCCATCCTCGTCGTTTGATGTCTTTAGTGTCCGAGAGACCCCGGCAAGGCCGTTTGAAGCATCTTGCTACCCACTTTAACATCATCATCCCAGAAAAAGCTGCAAAAAAAAACCAGAGCCCAGTTTCGTGCTAATATGCAACCGTGTGACGAGGTGGCCGAGTGGTTAAGGCGATGGACTGCTAATCCATTGTGCTCTGCACGCGTGGGTTCGAATCCCATCCTCGTCGTTTGGTGTCTTTAGTGTTTGAGAGTGCCCGGCAAGGCTGTTTGAAACACCTTACTACCCACTTTAACATCATCATCCTAAACTTGGCTGCCAAAAAAAAACAGAGCCCAGTTTCGTGCTAATAGGCAGCCGTGTGACGAGGTGGCCGAGTGGTTAAGGCGATGGACTGCTAATCCATTTTGCTCTGCACGTGTGGGTTCGAATCCCATCCTCGTCGTTTGGTGTCTTTAGTGTTTGAGAGTGCCCGGCAAGGCTGTTTGAAGCACCTTGCTACCCACTTTAACATCATCATCCTAAACTTGGCTGCCAAAAAAAAACAGAGCCCAGTTTCGTGCTAATAGGCAGCCGTGTGACGAGGTGGCCGAGTGGTTAAGGCGATGGACTGCTAATCCATTGTGCTCTGCACGCGTGGGTTCGAATCCCATCCTCGTCGTTTGATGTCTTTAGTGTCCGAGAGATCCCGGCAAGGCCGTTTGAAGCATCTTGCTACCCACTTTAACATCATCATCCTAGATAAAGCTGCAAAAAACATCACAGCCTATTTTCTTGCTGCTCAGCACCCACTTTAACATCATCATCCTGAACATAGCTGCAGAAAAAAAACACAGTCCAGTTTCGTGCTAATAGGCAGCCGTGTGACAAGGTGGTCTAGTGGTTCAGGATGATGGACTGCTAATCCATTGTGCTCTGCACACGTAAGTTTAAATATCGTCGCCGTTTGAAGGCTTTTGTGTCACAGAGAGCCTAGTGAACAGGTCAACCGCACGGTTGCCGCTTGCATCTATCCAAATGTTTACAACACGTCATGGCGAGCTTCAACTGAATCGCATTTTAATGATAGCAGCAAAAAAAGCTTGTGTTCATATCTGAAAACATTGTTGTGGTCAGGATCAATACCACAATCCCCCTGGTACTTGGATATGAACATTAAGAACACAAAGCCACTCCAAACACGTGCCGAGAGAAGATCAAATCCCGACTATGCCAGCCTTCTACAAGCTCAAGAACAGCACAACTCTTCGCTTCAACAAGTTATTGAGTCTCCTAAGAGACTGACAAAAATTGCCGTGGATGACTGTATTTCAAATCATCCTGGCGGGGTATTGGGTAAAGTTTTCAACCAGCAATGATCACGCCTCGGATAAACCTCATAGGCTACAATATTGCCTCTGCGAAAGAATTTTGGTGAAGGTCGCGACATCTTCCCTGGACCTATCTTGACATGGAACGACAGGATGGTATCAAGCTTTAAACTACTATGCAATCAGCTTTTGGCACTGATGGCTGCATGGTGTGTCTACGAAACAGGTGAGGGGAATGCACAAAAAGATTTTTTCATTGTCCTCTCTTCACTCAAAAAAAGTGCTCTGCTTCTGTAAATCTGGGGGCCGAGAATTATGGGTATCTTGGCAGCAAAGGGGCGGAGTCTTAGAGTTCAGTCTCCAAGAACATGTTTTTAGTTTGTGATCGATTCAGCAAGTCCCCTACGAGGTTGGGTAGGATAATAAAGAGTGCAAGGACACTGCAAACACATTCTGAGCTAGGTCCAATACCAGCTATGCTACCTTTTTCTAGACTCAGGCGTTGTCTCTAGGTTCTTTCCAACAAAGCAAAAGCAGCACACAAAAGAAACATATGCACATAGGCAGCCGTGTGACGAGGTGGCCGAGTGGTTAAGGAGATGGACTGTTAATCCATTGTCCTTTGCACGAGTGGGTTCGAATCCCATCCTCGTTGTTTGGTGTCTTTAGTGTTTGAGAGTGCCCGGCAAGGCTGTTTGAAGCACCTTGATACCCACTTTAACATCAAGGCATCCTAAACTTGGCTGCCAAAAAAAACCAGAGCCCAGTTTCGTGCTAATAGGCAACCATGTGACGAGGTGGCCGAGTGGTTAAGGCGATGGACTGCTAATCCATTGTGCTCTGCACGCGTGGGTTCGAATCCCATCCTCGTCGTTTGGTGTCTTTAGTGTTTGAGAGTGCCCGGCAAGGCTGTTTGAAACACCTTACTACCCACTTTAACATCATCATCCTAAACTTGGCTGCCAAAAAAAAACAGAGCCCAGTTTCGTGCTAATAGGCAGCCGTGTGACGAGGTGGCCGAGTGGTTAAGGCGATGGACTGCTAATCCATTTTGCTCTGCACGTGTGGGTTCGAATCCCATCCTCGTCGTTTGGTGTCTTTAGTGTTTGAGAGTGCCCGGCAAGGCTGTTTGAAGCACCTTGCTACCCACTTTAACATCATCATCCTAAACTTGGCTGCCAAAAAAAAACAGAGCCCAGTTTCGTGCTAATAGGCAGCCGTGTGACGAGGTGGCCGAGTGGTTAAGGCGATGGACTGCTAATCCATTGTGCTCTGCACGCGTGGGTTCGAATCCCATCCTCGTCGTTTGATGTCTTTAGTGTCCGAGAGACCCCGGCAAGGCCGTTTGAAGCATCTTGCTACCCACTTTAACATCATCATCCTAGAAAAAGCTGCAAAAAACATCACAGCCTATTTTCTTGCTGCTCAGCACCCACTAGGTCCAATACCAGCTATGCTACCTTTTTCTAGACTCAGGCGTTGTCTCTAGGTTCTTTCCAACAAAGCAAAAGCAGCACACAAAAGAAACATATATGCACATAGGCAGCCGTGTGACGAGGTGGCTGAGTGGTTAAGGCGATGGACTGCTAATCCATTGTGCTCTGCACGCGTACGTTCGAATCCCTTCCTCGTCGTTTGGTGTCTTTAGTGTTTGAGAGTGCCCGGCAAGGCTGTTTGAAACACCTTGCTACCCACTTTAACATCATCATCCTAAACTTGGCTGCCAAAAAAAAAAACAGAGCCCAGTTTCGTGCTAATAGGCAGCCGTGTGACGAGGTGGCCGAGTGGTTAAGGCGATGGACTGCTAATCCATTGTGCTCTGCACGCGTGGGTTCGAATCCCATCCTCGTCGTTTGATGTCTTTAGTGTCCGAGAGACCCCGGCAAGGCCGTTTGAAGCATCTTGCTACCCACTTTAACATCATCATCTTAGAAAAAGCTGCAAAAAACATCACAGCCTATTTTCTTGCTGCTCAGCACCCACTTTAACATCATCATCCTGAACATAGCTGCAGAAAAAAAACACAGTCCAGTTTCGTGCTAATAGGCAGCCGTGTGACAAGGTGGTCTAGTGGTTCAGGATGATGGACTGCTAATCCATTGTGCTCTGCACACGTAAGTTTAAATATCGTCGCCGTTTGAAGGCTTTTGTGTCACAGAGAGCCTAGTGAACAGGTCAACCGCACGGTTGCCGCTTGCATCTATCCAAATGTTTACAACACGTCATGGCGAGCTTCAACTGAATCGCATTTTAATGATAGCAGCAAAAAAAGCTTGTGTTCATATCTGAAAACATTGTTGTGGTCAGGATCAATACCACAATCCCCCTGGTACTTGGATATGAACATTAAGAACACAAAGACACTCCAAACACGTGCCGAGAGAAGATCAAATCCCGACTATGCCAGCCTTCTACAAGCTCAAGAACAGCACAACTCTTTGCTTCAACAAGTTATTGAGTCTCCTAAGAGACTGACAAAAATTGCCGTGGATGACTGTATTTCAAATCATCCTGGCGGGGTATTGGGTAAAGTTTTCAACCAGCAATGATCACGCCTCGGATAAACCTCATAGGCTACAATATTGCCTCTGCGAAAGAATGTTGGTAAAGGTCGCGACATCTTCCCTGGACCTATCTTGACATGGAACGACAGGATGGTATCAAGCTTTAAACTACTATGCAATCAGCTTTTGGCACTGATGGCTGCATGGTGTGTCTACGAAACAGGTGAGGGGAATGCACAAAAAGATTTTTTCATTGTCCTCTCTTCACTCAAAAAAAGTGCTCTGCTTCTGTAAATCTGGGGGCCGAGAATTATGGGTATCTTGGCAGCAAAGGGGCGGAGTCTTAGAGTTCAGTCTCCAAGAACATGTTTTTAGTTTGTGATCGATTCAGCAAGTCCCCTACGAGGTTGGGTAGGATAATAAAGAGTGCAAGGACACTGCAAACACATTCTGAGCTAGGTCCAATACCAGCTATGCTACCTTTTTCTAGACTCAGGCGTTGTCTCTAGGTTCTTTCCAACAAAGCAAAAGCAGCACACAAAAGAAACATATGCACATAGGCAGCCGTGTGACGAGGTGGCCGAGTGGTTAAGGAGATGGACTGTTAATCCATTGTCCTTTGCACGAGTGGATTCGAATCCCATCCTCGTTGTTTGGTGTCTTTAGTGTTTGAGAGTGCCCGGCAAGGCTGTTTGAAGCACCTTGATACCCACTTTAACATCAAGGCATCCTAAACTTGGCTGCCAAAAAAAACCAGAGCCCAGTTTCGTGCTAATAGGCAGCCATGTGACGAGGTGGCCGAGTGGTTAAGGCGATGGACTGCTAATCCATTGTGCTCTGCACGCGTGGGTTCGAATCCCATCCTCGTCGTTTGATGTCTTTAGTGTTTGAGAGTGCCCGGCAAGGCTGTTTGAAGCACCTTGCTACCCACTTTAACATCATCATCCTAAACTTGGCTGCCAAAAAAAAACAGAGCCCAGTTTCGTGCTAATAGGCAGCCGTGTGACGAGGTGGCCGAGTGGTTAAGGCGATGGACTGCTAATCCATTGTGCTCTGCACGCGTGGGTTCGAATCCCATCCTCGTCGTTTGATGTCTTTAGTGTTTGAGAGTGCCCGGCAAGGCTGTTTGAAGCACCTTGCTACCCACTTTAACATCATCATCCTAAACTTGGCTGCCAAAAAAAAACAGAGCCCAGTTTCGTGCTAATAGGCAGCCGTGTGACGAGGTGGCCGAGTGGTTAAGGCGATGGACTGCTAATCCATTGTGCTCTGCACGCGTGGGTTCGAATCCCATCCTCGTCGTTTGATGTCTTTAGTGTCCGAGAGACCCCGGCAAGGCCGTTTGAAGCATCTTGCTACCCACTTTAACATCATCATCCTAGAAAAAGCTGCAAAAAACATCACAGCCTATTTTCTTGCTGCTCAGCACCCACTAGGTCCAATACCAGCTATGCTACCTTTTTCTAGACTCAGGCGTTGTCTCTAGGTTCTTTCCAACAAAGCAAAAGCAGCACACAAAAGAAACATATATGCACATAGGCAGCCGTGTGACGAGGTGGCTGAGTGGTTAAGGCGATGGACTGCTAATCCATTGTGCTCTGCACGCGTACGTTCGAATCCCTTCCTCGTCGTTTGGTGTCTTTAGTGTTTGAGAGTGCCCGGCAAGGCTGTTTGAAACACCTTGCTACCCACTTTAACATCATCATCCTAAACTTGGCTGCCAAAAAAAAAAACAGAGCCCAGTTTCGTGCTAATAGGCAGCCGTGTGACGAGGTGGCCGAGTGGTTAAGGCGATGGACTGCTAATCCATTGTGCTCTGCACGCGTGGGTTCGAATCCCATCCTCGTCGTTTGATGTCTTTAGTGTCCGAGAGACCCCGGCAAGGCCGTTTGAAGCATCTTGCTACCCACTTTAACATCATCATCCTAGAAAAAGCTGCAAAAAACATCACAGCCTATTTTCTTGCTGCTCAGCACCCACTTTAACATCATCATCCTGAACATAGCTACAGAAAAAAAACACAGTCCAGTTTCGTGCTAATAGGCAGCCGTGTGACAAGGTGGTCTAGTGGTTCAGGATGATGGACTGCTAATCCATTGTGCTCTGCACACGTAAGTTTAAATATCGTCGCCGTTTGAAGGCTTTTGTGTCACAGAGAGCCTAGTGAACAGGTCAACCGCACGGTTGCCGCTTGCATCTATCCAAATGTTTACAACACGTCATGGCGAGCTTCAACTGAATCGCATTTTAATGATAGCAGCAAAAAAAGCTTGTGTTCATATCTGAAAACATTGTTGTGGTCAGGATCAATACCACAATCCCCCTGGTACTTGGATATGAACATTAAGAACACAAAGACACTCCAAACACGTGCCGAGAGAAGATCAAATCCCGACTATGCCAGCCTTCTACAAGCTCAAGAACAGCACAACTCTTTGCTTCAACAAGTTATTGAGTCTCCTAAGAGACTGACAAAAATTGCCGTGGATGACTGTATTTCAAATCATCCTGGCGGGGTATTGGGTAAAGTTTTCAACCAGCAATGATCACGCCTCGGATAAACCTCATAGGCTACAATATTGCCTCTGCGAAAGAATGTTGGTGAAGGTCGCGACATCTTCCCTGGACCTATCTTGACATGGAACGACAGGATGGTATCAAGCTTTAAACTACTATGCAATCAGCTTTTGGCACTGATGGCTGCATGGTGTGTCTACGAAACAGGTGAGGGGAATGCACAAAAAGATTTTTTCATTGTCCTCTCTTCACTCAAAAAAAGTGCTCTGCTTCTGTAAATCTGGGGGCCGAGAATTATGGGTATCTTGGCAGCAAAGGGGCGGAGTCTTAGAGTTCAGTCTCCAAGAACATGTTTTTAGTTTGTGATCGATTCAGCAAGTCCCCTACGAGGTTGGGTAGGATAATAAAGAGTGCAAGGACACTGCAAACACATTCTGAGCTAGGTCCAATACCAGCTATGCTACCTTTTTCTAGACTCAGGCGTTGTCTCTAGGTTCTTTCCAACAAAGCAAAAGCAGCACACAAAAGAAACATATGCACATAGGCAGCCGTGTGACGAGGTGGCCGAGTGGTTAAGGAGATGGACTGTTAATCCATTGTCCTTTGCACGAGTGGATTCGAATCCCATCCTCGTTGTTTGGTGTCTTTAGTGTTTGAGAGTGCCCGGCAAGGCTGTTTGAAGCACCTTGATACCCACTTTAACATCAAGGCATCCTAAACTTGGCTGCCAAAAAAAACCAGAGCCCAGTTTCGTGCTAATAGGCAGCCATGTGACGAGGTGGCCGAGTGGTTAAGGCGATGGACTGCTAATCCATTGTGCTCTGCACGCGTGGGTTCGAATCCCATCCTCGTCGTTTGATGTCTTTAGTGTTTGAGAGTGCCCGGCAAGGCTGTTTGAAGCACCTTGCTACCCACTTTAACATCATCATCCTAAACTTGGCTGCCAAAAAAAAACAGAGCCCAGTTTCGTGCTAATAGGCAGCCGTGTGACGAGGTGGCCGAGTGGTTAAGGCGATGGACTGCTAATCCATTGTGCTCTGCACGCGTGGGTTCGAATCCCATCCTCGTCGTTTGATGTCTTTAGTGTTTGAGAGTGCCCGGCAAGGCTGTTTGAAGCACCTTGCTACCCACTTTAACATCATCATCCTAAACTTGGCTGCCAAAAAAAAACAGAGCCCAGTTTCGTGCTAATAGGCAGCCGTGTGACGAGGTGGCCGAGTGGTTAAGGCGATGGACTGCTAATCCATTGTGCTCTGCACGCGTGGGTTCGAATCCCATCCTCGTCGTTTGATGTCTTTAGTGTCCGAGAGACCCCGGCAAGGCCGTTTGAAGCATCTTGCTACCCACTTTAACATCATCATCCTAGAAAAAGCTGCAAAAAACATCACAGCCTATTTTCTTGCTGCTCAGCACCCACTAGGTCCAATACCAGCTATGCTACCTTTTTCTAGACTCAGGCGTTGTCTCTAGGTTCTTTCCAACAAAGCAAAAGCAGCACACAAAAGAAACATATATGCACATAGGCAGCCGTGTGACGAGGTGGCTGAGTGGTTAAGGCGATGGACTGCTAATCCATTGTGCTCTGCACGCGTACGTTCGAATCCCTTCCTCGTCGTTTGGTGTCTTTAGTGTTTGAGAGTGCCCGGCAAGGCTGTTTGAAACACCTTGCTACCCACTTTAACATCATCATCCTAAACTTGGCTGCCAAAAAAAAAAACAGAGCCCAGTTTCGTGCTAATAGGCAGCCGTGTGACGAGGTGGCCGAGTGGTTAAGGCGATGGACTGCTAATCCATTGTGCTCTGCACGCGTGGGTTCGAATCCCATCCTCGTCGTTTGATGTCTTTAGTGTCCGAGAGACCCCGGCAAGGCCGTTTGAAGCATCTTGCTACCCACTTTAACATCATCATCCTAGAAAAAGCTGCAAAAAACATCACAGCCTATTTTCTTGCTGCTCAGCACCCACTTTAACATCATCATCCTGAACATAGCTACAGAAAAAAAACACAGTCCAGTTTCGTGCTAATAGGCAGCCGTGTGACAAGGTGGTCTAGTGGTTCAGGATGATGGACTGCTAATCCATTGTGCTCTGCACACGTAAGTTTAAATATCGTCGCCGTTTGAAGGCTTTTGTGTCACAGAGAGCCTAGTGAACAGGTCAACCGCACGGTTGCCGCTTGCATCTATCCAAATGTTTACAACACGTCATGGCGAGCTTCAACTGAATCGCATTTTAATGATAGCAGCAAAAAAAGCTTGTGTTCATATCTGAAAACATTGTTGTGGTCAGGATCAATACCACAATCCCCCTGGTACTTGGATATGAACATTAAGAACACAAAGACACTCCAAACACGTGCCGAGAGAAGATCAAATCCCGACTATGCCAGCCTTCTACAAGCTCAAGAACAGCACAACTCTTTGCTTCAACAAGTTATTGAGTCTCCTAAGAGACTGACAAAAATTGCCGTGGATGACTGTATTTCAAATCATCCTGGCGGGGTATTGGGTAAAGTTTTCAACCAGCAATGATCACGCCTCGGATAAACCTCATAGGCTACAATATTGCCTCTGCGAAAGAATGTTGGTGAAGGTCGCGACATCTTCCCTGGACCTATCTTGACATGGAACGACAGGATGGTATCAAGCTTTAAACTACTATGCAATCAGCTTTTGGCACTGATGGCTGCATGGTGTGTCTACGAAACAGGTGAGGGGAATGCACAAAAAGATTTTTTCATTGTCCTCTCTTCACTCAAAAAAAGTGCTCTGCTTCTGTAAATCTGGGGGCCGAGAATTATGGGTATCTTGGCAGCAAAGGGGCGGAGTCTTAGAGTTCAGTCTCCAAGAACATGTTTTTAGTTTGTGATCGATTCAGCAAGTCCCCTACGAGGTTGGGTAGGATAATAAAGAGTGCAAGGACACTGCAAACACATTCTGAGCTAGGTCCAATACCAGCTATGCTACCTTTTTCTAGACTCAGGCGTTGTCTCTAGGTTCTTTCCAACAAAGCAAAAGCAGCACACAAAAGAAACATATATGCACATAGGCAGCCGTGTGACGAGGTGGCCGAGTGGTTAAGGAGATGGACTGTTAATCCATTGTCCTTTGCACGAGTGGGTTCGAATCCCATCCTCGTTGTTTGGTGTCTTTAGTGTTTGAGAGTGCCCGGCAAGGCTGTTTGAAGCACCTTGCTACCCAATTTAACATCAAGGCATCCTAAACTTGGCTGCCAAAAAAAAACAGAGCCCAGTTTCGTGCTAATAGGCAGCCATGTGACGAGGTGGCCGAGTGGTTAAGGCGATGGACTGCTAATCCATTGTGCTCTGCACGCGTGGGTTCGAATCCCATCCTCGTCGTTTGGTGTCTTTAGTGTTTGAGAGTGCCCGGCAAGGCTGTTTGAAACACCTTACTACCCACTTTAACATCATCATCCTAAACTTGGCTGCCAAAAAAAAACAGAGCCCAGTTTCGTGCTAATAGGCAGCCGTGTGACGAGGTGGCCGAGTGGTTAAGGCGATGGACTGCTAATCCATTTTGCTCTGCACGTGTGGGTTCGAATCCCATCCTCGTCGTTTGGTGTCTTTAGTGTTTGAGAGTGCCCGGCAAGGCTGTTTGAAGCACCTTGCTACCCACTTTAACATCATCATCCTAAACTTGGCTGCCAAAAAAAAACAGAGCCCAGTTTCGTGCTAATAGGCAGCCGTGTGACGAGGTGGCCGAGTGGTTAAGGCGATGGACTGCTAATCCATTGTGCTCTGCACGCGTGGGTTCGAATCCCATCCTCGTCGTTTGATGTCTTTAGTGTCCGAGAGACCCCGGCAAGGCCGTTTGAAGCATCTTGCTACCCACTTTAACATCATCATCCTAGATAAAGCTGCAAAAAACATCACAGCCTATTTTCTTGCTGCTCAGCACCCACTTTAACATCATCATCCTGAACATAGCTGCAGAAAAAAAACACAGTCCAGTTTCGTGCTAATAGGCAGCCGTGTGACAAGGTGGTCTAGTGGTTCAGGATGATGGACTGCTAATCCATTGTGCTCTGCACACGTAAGTTTAAATATCGTCGCCGTTTGAAGGCTTTTGTGTCACAGAGAGCCTAGTGAACAGGTCAACCGCACGGTTGCCGCTTGCATCTATCCAAATGTTTACAACACGTCATGGCGAGCTTCAACTGAATCGCATTTTAATGATAGCAGCAAAAAAAGCTTGTGTTCATATCTGAAAACATTGTTGTGGTCAGGATCAATACCACAATCCCCCTGGTACTTGGATATGAACATTAAGAACACAAAGACACTCCAAACACGTGCCGAGAGAAGATCAAATCCCGACTATGCCAGCCTTCTACAAGCTCAAGAACAGCACAACTCTTCGCTTCAACAAGTTATTGAGTCTCCTAAGAGACTGACAAAAATTGCCGTGGATGACTGTATTTCAAATCATCCTGGCGGGGTATTGGGTAAAGTTTTCAACCAGCAATGATCACGCCTCGGATAAACCTCATAGGCTACAATATTGCCTCTGCGAAAGAATGTTGGTGAAGGTCGCGACATCTTCCCTGGACCTATCTTGACATGGAACGACAGGATGGTATCAAGCTTTAAACTACTATGCAATCAGCTTTTGGCACTGATGGCTGCATGGTGTGTCTACGAAACAGGTGAGGGGAATGCACAAAAAGATTTTTTCATTGTCCTCTCTTCACTCAAAAAAAGTGCTCTGCTTCTGTAAATCTGGGGGCCGAGAATTATGGGTATCTTGGCAGCAAAGGGGCGGAGTCTTAGAGTTCAGTCTCCAAGAACATGTTTTTAGTTTGTGATCGATTCAGCAAGTCCCCTACGAGGTTGGGTAGGATAATAAAGAGTGCAAGGACACTGCAAACACATTCTGAGCTAGGTCCAATACCAGCTATGCTACCTTTTTCTAGACTCAGGCGTTGTCTCTAGGTTCTTTCCAACAAAGCAAAAGCAGCACACAAAAGAAACATATGCACATAGGCAGCCGTGTGACGAGGTGGCCGAGTGGTTAAGGAGATGGACTGTTAATCCATTGTCCTTTGCACGAGTGGGTTCGAATCCCATCCTCGTTGTTTGGTGTCTTTAGTGTTTGAGAGTGCCCGGCAAGGCTGTTTGAAGCACCTTGCTACCCACTTTAACATCAAGGCATCCTAAACTTGGCTGCCAAAAAAACCAGAGCCCAGTTTCGTGCTAATAGGCAGCCATGTGACGAGGTGGCCGAGTGGTTAAGGCGATGGACTGCTAATCCATTGTGCTCTGCACGCGTGGGTTCGAATCCCATCCTCGTCGTTTGATGTCTTTAGTGTCCGAGAGACCCCGGCAAGGCCGTTTGAAGCATCTTGCTACCCACTTTAACATCATCATCCCAGAAAAAGCTGCAAAAAAAAACCAGAGCCCAGTTTCATGCTAAAAGGCAGCCGTGTGACGAGGTGGCCGAGTGGTTAAGGCGATGGACTGCTAATCCATTGTGCTCTGCACGCGTGGGTTCGAATCCCATCCTCGTCGTTTGGTGTCTTTAGTGTTCGAGAGTGCCCGGCAAGGCTGTTTGAAGCACCTTGCTACCCACATTAACATCATCATCCTAAACTTGGCTGCCAAAAAAAACCAGAGCCCAGTTTCGTGCTAATATGCAGCCGAGTGGTTAAGGCGATGGACTGCTAATCCATTGTGCTCTGCACGCGTGGGTTCGAATCCCATCCTCGTCGTTTGATGTCTTTAGTGTCCGAGAGACCCCGGCAAGGCCGTTTGAAGCATCTTGCTACCCACTTTAACATCATCATCCTAGAAAAAGCTGCAAAAAAACATCACAGCCTATTTTCTTGCTGCTCAGCACCCACTTTAACATCATCCTGAACATAGCTGCAGAAAAAAAACACAGTCCAGTTTCGTGCTAATAAGCAGCCGTGTGACAAGGTGGTCTAGTGGTTCAGGATGATGGACTTCTAATCCATTGTGCTCTGCACACGTAAGTTTAAATATCGTCGTCGTTTGAAGGCTTTTGTGTCACAGAGAGCCTAGTGAACAGGTCAACCGCACGGTTGCCGCTTGCATCTATCCAAATGTTTACAACACGTCATGGCGAGCTTTAACTGAATCGCATTTTAATGATAGCAGCAAAAAAGCTTGTGTTCATATCTGAAAACATTGTTGAGGTCAGGATCAATACCACAATCCCCCTGGTACTTGGATATGAACATTAAGAACACAAAAGACCCTCCAAACACATGCAGAGAGGAGGTCAAATCCCGACTATGCCAGCCTTCTACAAGCTCAAGAACAGCACAACTCTTTTTATCAACAAGTTATTGAGTCTCCTAAGAGACTGACAAAAATTGCCATGGATGACTGTATTTCAAATCCTCCTGGCGGGGTATTGGGTATTTGTGATCGATTCAGCAAGTCCCCTACGAGGTTGGGTAGGATAATAAAGAGTGCAAGGACACTGCAAACACATTCTGAGGTAGGTCCAATACCAGCTATGCTACCTTTTTCTAGACTCAGTCTTTCTCTCTAGGTCCTTTCCAACAAAGCAAAAGCAGCACACAAAAGAAACATATGCACATCTCCCTCCATCAACACAATTGTGAGTCTCCTAACCAAAAGAATCCAATGCTAATTCCAGGTCAGTCGAAAGGTCACCTCTCTCTTCAGCCCAACCTTTTACAACACATCATGGTGAATTTTATCGTGTTAATGAATTAAGCTAAAAATCACATTAATGCTGCACCTGAGTGACAAGATGGCCGAGTGGTTAAGGTGAAGGACTGCTAATCCATTGTGCTCTACACGCGTGGGTTCGAATCCCATCCTCGTCGTTTGGTGTCTTTAGTATTTGAGAGTGCCCGGCAAGGCCGTTTGAAGCACCTTGCTACCCACTTTAACATCATCATCCTAAACAAAGCTGCAAAAAAAAACAGCCCAGTTTCATGCTTATAGGCCGCCATGTGACGAGGTGGTCGAGTGGTTAAGGACGATGGACTGCTAATCCATTGTGCTCTTTGAATATTGTCATCGTTAGATGGCTTTTGTGTCACAGAGAGCCTAGTGAACAGGTCAACCGCAGGTCTGCTGCTTGCATCTATCCAACTGTTTACAACACGTCATGGTGAGCTTTAACTGAATCACATTTTAATGATAGCAGCAAAAAAAGCTTGTGTGCATTATTGATGTTCGGTTCTTGAACGATTAGTTCTTTTGAGCCGGTTCTCAGTATGTAATCGGTCGAGGTTAGGGGTGTGTGATACCTCCAAAATCCAAACACATGACAACATGTTCTGAAATCAAGTGTTTCATGACACATCACACATCCCTAGGACAGACCCTCAGTCACCACTCAGAGACCAAATACAAACTTTAGAAAACACAGAGGAACAAACAATCATTGGTTATCATAACTGGAAATAATATATAGAAATCATCATAATAAGATAGGAGGAAGGATATTGATTATTTTGTTTGTAAATTAAGATGTAAATGTATCTTGAAGCCGATTTCTATGACAGAATCCACCCTTCAACTAGCCTATATAAATGTAGCTGTAAATGTTTCCTTGTACTGTTTTCAATTTATTTATTTGAGTTTAGTGTGACGTTATCATTCATTGTATTTGGCATAGTTAAAAAATATATTTTTACACATATAAATGAACAGAAATTCAAAATATATATATATAATTTGACAACCACCCATGTCTATAATCAAACAATCATCCATGTGTCAAATCCCTCTTCTACCTAAAATTGTCTTCTTTTTTTAAATGTTTTTCCCTAACACTTTTCTTTAGATTTTACTTAATTTGTATTTCCCACAAGTAATGTTAGTCTGATATTTACCCTGTTGTTTCATATTTATAGACGGGTAAACCTGACTCGTTTTAGCATGACATCATGTGCAAATATGCCCAAGGGAAGTACCACTTCACAACAGGCAAGAAGGCAAAGAAATGGAAATCTAAGAAAGTGTGTAAAAACACTCCTTGTTTCTCATCGGTGTAGGTTTGACTCCAGTTCTTACCTGGTTTCGACCATGGAAGATCACAGTGCGACTCGACGTCCTCCACTTCGTGCGGCGGTTCACTGCTGGTCTTACAACGGAGCACCATCCACTGTATGGCACTTTCTGCTCCAAGTTGTCCAGTTGTATATTTGAGTGGGACAAGGAGGACATATCTCATCTTAAAGAGGCAAAAAAAGACCATGCTTTCAAAAAAACATGGGGGCCATATTCCAACAGAGTCCCAAATCCTGTTAAGCATCACCTCTCTACTGCAGAAAAGAAATTTTTTCCCTTAAATGTTATGTTTTCATAAAATCATTCTATAGGCCTATATAAAAGGAGTAAATACGCAAGATATTTTTGACTTAAATAATTAACAGATTAACAAAAAGAACGAAAAAAAACTGCGACAGTTTGGTTCATTTTTGTGAGGCGCGCTCATCAAACTAGCTCACGGAAAAGAAAACCCAGACGACAGAAAGCACATCTTGTTTTCTTTATTTTACAACAGCACAATGTAAGTAAACACTTTGCAATTTTGAACGATGTCCTACTCCTACTCTTATTATCTGTATGACCAAAATGACGGAGTATTTTATGTTTCCTCTGCTCGTTCGCGCGGGCGCCTCACGCGCACACACAGCATATTCCAGCACTGCAAACATGACATCGCAGCAGCCTGTTCATTATCAACATAAAATACTCAACCTAACATATAAAAAGTTACACAGCTCAGTTTAAATGGTGAGTAGTAGCCTACAATTCGTGCCATTCATAGGGCCCTATGATTTCCGCGATCACGGAATCGCGGACGGAATCGCGGAATTGGCATATCAACGCGGAATCTATTGTTAACACGGAATTTCCCAGAATTTTACATATTTGGAATGAAATGCGGTTTTGTGTGGGAGAAGAACGTATGTCTGGGGAAAATGCAGACCGGGGGAAGCAAATCTGGGCAACACAACCCCTCCCGTCATTTCAACTCCCCTTTCAAAACAATGAAAGTATGGCGAAGCGGCTCTCCACGGCTCTGCTTTCGTCGGCGAAAAAGTTAAGAAACTCAACGCTAAGCCCTCAGTACTGGGCCGAGCAGTTCCCTCGCGGGGAGTGCTTGCTGTATTTTGCCTTGTTTTTAATGCACTTTAATGTACTGTATGGAAAATAATGTCGTAAATTAACTTGAGAGAAAATGAGATGCGGGGGACAGCGTGTCTGATTCACATCATGTTCGGCAGAGGTAGATCTTAAAGTGACAGTAGCACTGATAATGTCTGTCATTAATGTTCAAAGAACAACGGGAACCGAGAAGATTGTTTTAAGTTCAATTAAATTAAAAGTTGTTATTTTTAAAGCCTAATAAATGTTGAAATTGGTAGCTTTCAGTTATACTGTAATGTAACGTCATCAATATTTCATATTGACATTAATATCAGTGATACTGGCCTTCATTCATAAAAAGATGCCATTACAACACACATTTAAAATATGCTGTCTTTAAGTTGTTTCTAAATTAATTTGGAGAGTAACTGAAATTATTACAATATCAAAATATTAAAAACTCCAATGTTTTTATTTGCAATTAATCATGATTAATTACAGAAAAAATGCGATTAATTCGTTTTTTTAAATTATCAATTCACACCACTAATATTTTGTTGTGACTTGAAGTACTTAGAATGCAGTGTTAGGTTGCATCATGCAGTATTTGTCCTGAAAAGTAAATGTGATGTTTGTTACCTCAATAAATTTAAGGTCATTCCTATTTTATGTTTTATGTTCTATTATATTAACATTAAAAACACACTCTTTTTACGACTAAAATAACAGTTATGGGTAAAAAACTGAATTCCCAAAAATTAAAACGAAAAAAAAGGAATGAGCAAAAATTTTAACGGAAAAAACGGAATTTGGGAAAAAATAAAACGGAATTTGGGAAAAAATAAAACGGATTTCATAGGGCCCTACATTCAGCGTGAGCTCCGCCCCTGAGGTGTTTCCAAGCTCATTTTTGCGCATTCAACAGGGAGCGCACAGCTCTCAAAGGGGCCACACCATATTCCTATTCGTTATTTGTTGTGGAGTGAGGGGAACTAAAATAACCAATTTACATACATTATAACATTTTGCTTTATTTACTGGTGTTATTTCTGAATGCAATCAAATGCGACCTGTTTGTTTGTTTTTCAATTAAACGATTAATTAGTTAAAATCCTTGTTGGTTAATGGTTAACCAGTTAATTAACGTCCCATATATAGGCCTAGCTATCAAATGAGTGCAAAATCAATTTTGCGTTGCGAATGCATTAATAATCAAAAGCAATTGTGTGGTAAAGTGCTGAGTTGAATTTTTGTGCCATCTATTGGTTTAATGGAGAATACAGTCAAATGGCCCAGTATTCTTATGCTGCGTTCACACCAAACACGAACAGAACGTCAAAATCGTGTCTACCGCGTCTAGTTTGACGCTTGAACATTTTGAATCCATTCGTGCGTCCACAGCAAATTGGACGCACGTATAAATTGAGCGTTTGAAGCGAAATAGACGCAAGTTCAAGGCGCTCCAGGAGAAATATGTCATAAAACACCACTCTACCTCTTTTCATTTTCATTAAAAATATATATTAAACATTAATAGCCACACAAATGTGGTCCAGACAACTCCTACATTATCTTCACTGCATGTATATTTAAATATCCTTAAAAAATAAAGTTATGAAACTTCTCTTTGCCCTCAATCTAAACGATTTTGCAGACAACAAATTATAGATTCATGACACCAAAGATCGCCCGTTAGATCCACACAAGACAAACCACTACAGGACATCAGAGCCAGCGGAAAACGTCAGAAGGACTGGCAGAGTAAAGGCTGCTCTCGCCGGGTTAATGAGCGCTGAGCGCCCGGTGATCGCCTGGATCTCACAACTCCAAAAACACAAGACTATTTTTTTAAAATAGACGCTCTCTTTATAAATAACCACAGATTTGAGCTTTAAACAACTACATTCTCACCTGAAAAAGTCTTAAAACCTCATTTTGTGACACAATAGTAGTATTTTTAAATTATGCAGGGTTTCTCACGTCACTTTACCACGTGACCGCAGCGAGCAGGCTCCTGATTGGTTAACGCGGCACGAATTAACGCCAAAGTTCACATTTTTCAACTCGGGCTTGATCGTGCAAGACACGTCCAATTCGCGTCATTCACGCCGCAGGACCTCCAGACGCGTGTCAACGCGCCTTTCCATTGACTTAACATTGAAATCACTCGCTCCTGACGCTTTATTCGCGTTTGGTGTGAACGCAGCATCCGGCTTGGCTTGACTTATTTGAATGTAAACAGTTGTAAAAAAGGGTCGCTCTTAAAAAAGTTTGAAAACCACTGCTCTACTGAACTGGCCAAGCACTGCAGGAGGAGGACACGCGGAGTTAAAGAAACCGTGTATTGATACAAGGACTGCTGGACTCCATGTGGGAACTGACCGACACCACTGGTCTGCGCCTCATCATTGAAGAGAGCATGACACATGTGTGGGAGGTACAGCAGAAACACTTACCTTGCATCCAAGATCCACCCGGTGTTCAGCTTTACACAAAACTGGGCTCGGGGTTACAGATGGGTGACAAGGTTCTGGATGTACTGAGGTGTGGCAGAGGGTCCTCTTCCCTGGAAGGCTTCCATCGCCACCAGTGCACTTTTATTCCTGGCAAGTTGAAATAAGACAATATCATGTGTATCATTAAGAAGTGTTGTCACAATACTGGAGTATATAATAGTATTTTATTCATGTGAAACATTTTGTCTTTCAGGGTGGAGATGCAATGCTCTACATACGCAGATGCACATGCTCAACCGAGCTCATCAAGCTGGAGACATGAGTGGTACATCACTAACTAAAATGTATAATGTACGTTTAATGTCCCACATGAATGTCTTTAGCAAAAGAGTCCTTGGATGTACACTCCTGCCAGAATTCGTACCCCCTGGCTGGGCCGCATTAATGCAGGGGCTTACCTGGGTTTAAGCCCTGGGCCCCGGGCTGGGGGAGGGCCCCGATGATGCCGGAAAATATTGTAACCGGATTTTATAATACGTTGGCTGTCCCTTTAAAATTACGCTTTATCGCTTTGCTTTGAATGCATGTGCGTTTGCAAGTCCTGCTCGAGAAGTGTCAGTCAAACCCTCTCACTCAATGAACCATGCAATGAACCCTGCAATCATCAGTTACAGTGTGAGCATTATTTAATGTCTTGTCTGAAATCCAATAAAATTCATCATTGTCTGAAAGCATTCAGTGATTGGCCTGTATGGAACTCACGTGACATACTTAAAGGACAACTCCGGTGAAAAATTAACCTATGTGATCCGCCGTAAAACAAGAAGAAGAAGAAGAAAATGAACCTAGGGGTAATTAACACATGGTTACCGAGTAGATCGTTCTCTGGGATGCGTTTTCATGAAAATCGACTCGTCAAGTCGAGCCACGAATACTGTGCAAAGCTGCGATAATTCCTATCGACCAGCTCACTTAGCACAGTGTTCGTGGCTCGACTTGACGAGACTGTTTTTCAAGATGGCTCCTGTCTGTATACGCGTAATGTACTGTCTTTATAAAGTATCTTCTTATTAAACTGTTTGTACACTTACAAAGTTCTCAATGCTTCGGTTTGTATGTAGGGACCCTCATTATGCTACAGTGAGCTAGTGTGAGGCTATTTTGAGCCTTGTTAGTGGTATTAACTAGCGATTTAATTTTACTTATTCTGTGCCCCATATACTAGCGTTATAAGCTTATCTGTTTTTAGAGATAAAACTCTTCACATTCGATTTTCATGAAAACGCATCCCAGAGAACGATCTACTCTGTAACCATGTGTTAATTACCCCTAGGTTCATTTTTCACCGGAGTTGTCCGTTAAGATAATTGCTGCCTATTCTAATGATGACATTAACTAATAGCTAATTTATTGTGACAGCAATGTCTCGTAAATATGAAAGTGGTTTGCAAAAAAGAAAAACAGCGCAAGATAAAGTAGAACGTCAGAGGGTCAAAGACGAGACGTCACAATTTTGGTGTCCGCATCAAATTATGTTTACAAAAGTCCTTTTATATACATAAAAAACATGTTAAATGCAAGTAAACTGTCTACTTTACTATTTCAAATAACTTTTGTCAAAATAAAATGTCAACATTTAGGGGAAATAATGTTCCAAAGTGTAAAATTGTCATTCAGCGTAATGGTCCGGACTTGGATTTTGCCATTACATCTTTAAATAAATGTATAAAATAACAAGTAAAAAAATATATTTGTTTTCTTGGCATTATCAAATATGTGTTGGCTGTGTTATATTAAAAGGACTATGTCTTACTTATTTTTTTAAGTATTTAAATAACCAGGGGACTTTTGTCCCGAAAATCCAGTTTGTAAGAGATCATTCAGTGTAACAGGATCAAGAAGCCATTCTGAAATCATATAAAAAACAGATAGTCATTCAACAGTCTGTGACATCATCAAAAGGCCCCCTGAAGACCATGTGGTGCTGCAGAAAAGTGAATTCATTGCTCTTAAATATTTGATAATTCCACCTTTTCATGGTGTGGTATCCTAAGTTACAAAACCGCACGTCATTCAGTGAAATGCCAAAAAAACATTTATATTGTTAGAATTTTTGAAAAATAAGTAGATGTTGTGAATAATTGTGATTTACTTTACTGGTCAAGCTCACTTTTTGATATAGATGGCCAGCTTATGGCCTGCAATATAAGCTGAAGTAGAAGTTTCGTCATTCAGGGTAATGCTTTTTTCATTCAGTGTAATGCAAATTCTCTGTTACACCACAGTGTCATCCATTACACTGAATGACAGTATCACTGTATAAATAACCATTTTAGCATCTTATTTATATTACAGATAAATGAGGAATGTTTAGCATGCACAAATATGGGTTAAACCTAATAAATATGAATATTTTAATGCATTTTTGTATTGTTTAATCAATTATTGATTCCTTTTAGATGCCCACGAACAGAGAGAGTTGAAAGGCACTGTAAAATGCCAAAAACCCAAAAAGTAAATGAAGACACAGTAGCTATTGTGGCACTCTTAAAGCTCATTCACACCAAGAACAATAAATCAAGCGCCAGCGTTAGTTCTGGCAGGCCACGTAGTCAAGCTCCGCTATCAGCTGATTGGGAAATTCTAACTCCGCCCCTCTTTCAGCTGATCTGTTTCAGCTGATCTTATGCTCTCAATTGGCTTCTCTCAAACAGGGCGGCTTCCTTAAGCATAGCTTCACTTCAATCTGCCTGCTTGGACGCTTCTGCTGCACGCTGCTTTGCAACCCACCTCCTCCCCAGCTCCTCCTTAAATTGCTAACTTAATCATGTCATTCTGTTGTCATTGATGCATGCTCTGTTCTAAATGGGGGATTTGCTCTGCCCACCCAGTTAAATGGGAGGTCGTCCCCAGAATCTGCTGCTGTTCCCTGTCTTGGCTTTTCATGGAGCTCATGAAAGGATGGGGAATTTAGAACAGAGCCATACCGCCAAATCTAAATCTTTACAAAATATGCAATTAAAAAATTATACTAAATGTTTGTCTATTGTGTTTTTTGACTTTAGTGGACCTGACAGAACTATTATGATAATTATAATGGTGACCACATCAGCGTCTAAACAATAACAATGTTCATTCTAAGCATGTACTGCAGTTTTGTTGTCAGCTGCTTTAAATTCTCCACCCAAAATATCTATCCTGATTACATAATTTATGTTGGAAAATAAAAAGTATTCATAAATATAGCTGCAAGGAGTCACTTTTGGAGGCGAGCAAGTCAGAAACAAAGTGACAAGCTCAGCAAGCATGGCAGAGAGCATCAGAACAGTAGAATAAAATGCTTATTATTTTTCAACATCTGCTTCTGCTGTCATTTACTCAGGAATTTTATTAAAACTAATTTAATGATACAGACCAATACTAAAAACATTGCAATTATAGGAACAATGGCAATATTATCTCCCTTTTTGGCAAAACGTCATTCAGAGTAACAAACCTTGGTCATTCAGTGTAACAGATATATTTATGTAAAAAATTAAACAATATACTTATTCTAACCTGTAATCATTAAAATATATAAAATAATGTGATCATACAAAATTTTATTATATTTTAAATGATTTTCACTTCCTTACAAAAACTTCTTGCTGGCAAATGGGTAAACCTAGTGGTTTGAAGGATAGTGGCAAAGTATAAAGATTTAAAAATTACAATTAATTAGTATTTGTGGGCTGGACTTTGATACTTAAATAGAGTCCTATTATATGCCATCAAATGATTCCTGTTTTAAATATGCCTAATAAGATTTTCTGATACATAAATATTGTTACACTGAATTACATTTTAGTGGGTGTCTTCTGTAAATCATGGTAAAAAATGTGTGATAGTCATTATTTTTTGCTAAGAAAATATAAAATTAAACAGGACACATTCTAATGTACAGGAAAAAACTAAATTTAAAGCTGTATTACACGTTTATTTTAGTCTATCAAAATAAGTAACTCCTTTTAAACTTAACAACTTAGTTGAGCTCCCAGTAGTTAGTTAGCCACCACACTAGAGCTGTGGAATAGCCTAATGATTTTTATGTATGGCAATGTTGATGCGAACGATTCTCAATACATGTAATTAAATAGGCCTATCATACATATTAACATGATGTTTTAAATAAAGCACTCTTGTTACATATATAAAAGTTGCGTATGCCTAAAGCAAGCACTTAATTGCACCTGATGTTCGTATCACTTCTTTAAAGCTATTTGGGCACATTTCGTTTTTTACTAAAAAATGTAAATTAACTTACCAGCCTGATTGAAAGATCCACAAGCGGAAAGACAGAACATTTTGTAAAGGTGTACATTCACCTACACTTATTTACCATTTGGCAAGTCCGCGTATAACGCGACGTTGGGCTTCTTTTTTTGGCAAGTCGCGTTAAAAAATCACGAGTCGCGGGTTGCTTGTTAGGAAAAATGTGGTTGCTTGTTAGGAAAATATAATAAGCAACTTCGTTTCTTTACATTTATGGTCACTGTTTTGTCCAATACATTGCCTGACACTGTCTTCTCACAGCTAATAGCCATTCAGTGCAACGATACAAGTGCTGTAGTAATCCGTCCTCATATATCCCGCCTCCTTCTCCCCTTCATTGAAGAAAAATCGCATTCAACGTGCAGGTATGTGACATTATAAATGCACGTAACGATAGTTAGTAGACTTAAATAGACGTATACATTTTTACAAACAATGCCACCAGCAGAGATGTACAGAGATGGAGAGGAAACAGGGAGGAGAGGCACCTAATTTAATTTTAAAAATATTTTTGTAATGTATTTAAAATTACAGGCTATTATAAAAAAAAAACAAGTCTACTAATAACAACAGTAGGTATGGTTCGAATTAATTTTATTATAAATATGTGGCTATATTGCAGCGCTCCCTTAGTGCTTGCCTGTGTCCCATTGTGCATACTATCCATCCTAAATAGTATGTGACATTAGTACTTTTCAATACTATTTAGGACAGATAGTGTGCACATTGAGATGTAGAGCTTATCTTTTTCAAGGTTTGCAGTGTGTGTGTTCACTACTTACTGCCCTTAATATGTGAGCACTAACTTCGACTGGGTTACTATAATTGGCCTTCAAGTCACTTTTTCTCTTTTTCCATCTCCAAACCTCTTCTGTTCACAGCTGATCGGAGGATATTGCGTGTCCTTTATTGTAATTTGATGATTTTTGTAAAATCACATCTGTTTTTGCTTTTCAAAATCCGAGAGGTTTCAGTTTAATATGTTGCAGGCTCATTTATTGATAAAAAATAATTTATTATGAATAATATTGATGATAATAAATAATCTAATAATATTGGGCTTGTTTTGAAGCTGCGGTTGCTTATTTGTCTCGCGAGAGTTGGCAACACTGTTATTTACCTTCATTCTCTGTTATTTCATGTTAGTTTGTAATGCATAACGTTAACTCATACAATTTAATGCTACAAGTTTTAAATGTACAATTTTATATGACAAAGTTAAATAATTAATTATGGAATTGTTCAAATGTTTTAAGACATTTTTAATATTTTTAACCTTTTTGTGTTTTTGTTTTTTTCTTCAAATCTTACACAGCCCCCAGCCTGACATTAGATGATTAACCACACAGCTCTGACATCTTAAATGACTGCATTGAGGAAAGCTTGGAGAATGACACGGCAAGTGAACAAGTACCAACTTCACCCTCAAATCCACCAGATTACACAAGCACAGATCCAGGTAGCCCCCAGCATTAAAGAAGCAGCCAGGGAATACTGGATTGAGAAAGGACCTTTAATATGCCAGAACAGAAATGCAGATTTTTCTGCGTCAGAAAAACAGTACAAACACCAGAAACTGCGTTTTTCTAAAAGCCTTTTCACACGCAAGCTTGAAAAGGGTGAGTGAATCTGTGTCACGTGAATGGACGCTTTATTCTCCATTGAAGGGACATGCATGTGGTGCTGAATGCGCATTGTAAAAATAGAAGTCTGATGCTTCTGCTACACAACGAATCCTCCGCCACGGTCCAGTCCACTAACATGTAACACACACTCAATGCGAGCACTTCACTAACGCGTAAAACACACTCATAACACTCGCTCAATGTGTTCTCGTCACGTGATCAGTGCTGTGCACGTACGATTTGAACAGCTCGTGTTGGATGAGCTGATTGAGTGACTGTTGAGTGACTGAGTGACTGTTATCCACCTGAATGAAATTGTTTTTATTTCTACAAAAAGCAAATCTACAGTGGAGACGTAATGTAAACGTAGTGTTGGCATATTCTATCCTAACTTCACCCTCACACTCCGTCATGACCAGGGGCCTCATTTATAAACGTTGCGTACGCACAAAAGAAGGCGTACGCCGCTCTCTACGCAATAATTGGTATTTATAAAAAGCAAACTTGACGGGAATATGTGCGGTCCTTCACGCAAGCTCTGACCCAGGCGTACGCACAAAAACGGGTGAAATGAGAAATGGTGACACCGTCGGCAGATGGAAGAAACACGTGAAAGTGTGTGAAACTGTAGACCGTTGTGTAAAAGAAATGGCTATAGGCTACTGCCTCTCATAAATAACATGAAGACTTCACAAAGCGAGTCTTACAATGAACAGCCTACACGAACACCCGTTTGATCGATCTGCAGTGTAAAACAAACAAAATCAAACGAAAATTACAACAGAAATTGCAAATTAACACATATTTGCAAAAAGAAAAGTGAAATATGTTCTGCAATAATATTGGCATGTTATGCAATTCATCCTCATAAATAATATGGTAAACATAACTAAATAGCTAATGTACAAAACTGATATTCTCGTCAATGTGTCCATCTGGCGGAGCAGATATAGATGCAATTAGATAGACAGATAGATAATTAGGGAGATATATAGATAGATAAATAGATGTAGGCTTATTAATTGTCCACTGGGGAAAGTTGTTTTCATAGTAAAATTTCTTCATCAGCTACGGAATCATGGTATTCATGCATATACCTTTAGTTTTATTTTTGATAAAATAACGTATGACGTATGTCTCAACCATTCAGAAAGCTGCAAGACATTACATTTGCACTGAACTATTTCCCATTTCCATGTAGATTATAACCAACATCTGTAGCTTGTCAGATGCAATCAAATGGATGGAAATAAAATGCCCCATCACAATGCGTAATGACGCACAATGGCTGACCTTGCGCTCTTACTGTGCGTTCACACCGCCGCCGGCGAGACCGTCAAACTTCGCTCTGGCCGCCCTGCCATCGACGCTGTAGAAAGATTTGTGGACGCGCTGCCGCTCTGACGTAGATCGAATGCTTGGTCTTTTTTGAAACGGCATTTAAAGGGGCTGCAAAGCAAACATTCATGTTGATCGGCGTTTGTGCTGACTGACCACAAGTAGGGTATAACCGTATAATATAACCTCATGAAATCCTTTAAATGTGAAAGTTTAAAAAAAGCAGATCGATGGAAAGAACTTAACAATTATAGTTACATGTTTGCTAACGAAATAAACCAATTAAAAGCCATTTGTGTGGTGGATAAATAATGTTGCACGTCTTCTTATCAAACCCGCCGCACCAGCAGTGATCAACCTCTCTCTATTTTGCTTGGGAACTAATGTGGTAGGAACCAAAGTTTACAGCGCTGCGTTCTCTAGAATCATCTCAAGCGGAGCACTACTACATTCCCATTGGTTGCCGCCGGCTGCCGCCGAACCGCGTCATAGCTCATTACCATAAAGTTGACCTGACTTCAACTCTCCTTGACGCCCAAATCGTCCAAGACGCGCCGCTCTCGCCGGAGCTCGCCGCCGGGCTCCCATTGAGAATGAATGACTTCCGGCCACTTTGACGCTCTCGCCGGCGGCGGTGTGAACGCACAGTTAGAAGATGTGGCAATTGGAAGGATTCGGAGTGAACGCATCTTCAGACCGCAAGAAGACTTGCTGGCAAACGAGGACACACTCTGGCGATGGAGTGCTAGACGCTTTTTTGCCTCGACTTTGATGTCCGACCGTTTCTTTTTTATTTCGGCCATGGTCCGAGGTTGTGAGGCTACAGCATTTACGGCGTCTGCAACCTTTTGCCACTCAAGTGCCTTTTTGGCATTAGTAATGCCCACACTGTGGCCTCCAAACAACATTTTTCTCCTCTTTTCAACCTCGTCAACGATAACTTCTACTTCACATTGAGTGAAGTTACATTTTTTTTATTTCCTCTCTGTGTTTGCCATGATTTCGCAATCGATGAATATTAACTTGTGGGCGTTTCCCGGACTATTTATGGGCAACTATGGGCGTGACATGAAGCCGCAAAAGCTGCGCTACATTTAGAATTGATTGTGATTTATTAAGGGAAAACTGCGTAGGATGTGCGTGCGCACGGTTTTATAAATCCGAATATTTCTGTGCGTACGCACGTCCTATGTTTCATCCGTACGCCACTTCTGACGCAAATCCTACGCAAAGTTTTATAAATGAGGCCCCAGGTCCTGACAATATGACATGAGACAGCTTTTCACCTCGACGAGAAATCTCGCCACAGTTTAGTCTTGCGAGATCTCGTGGCACAAGATCTCGTCACACCCCTAAAAAACAGTGAATCATTACCTGATTGTGAACCGTTTTGACAAGGTACTGGCAGAGCTCCAGCGCCTTCACCGTCTTTTCACGAATGGTTTTGTTCTTACACTGCACATTTTCAAAACTCTGGAAGAAATAAATGAGTTATTAGTGATATGCACATGTTCCCTAAAGAGCACTCAAGGAAAGCAGTCAAAAGCACTTCTTGGTCAAAATGTTAAATATTAATATAAAGTGAATAAACAAATTGTCTATTTTGAAGATATTTACTTTGTTAGCCATTACCTTGATGTATTAATTAGTTAAACATTAATTTGATTAATTAATGTTTCAATAAATAATGCTTGTTATTCTGCATTAAATTATAAAAATTTACACCACCATTCAACAGTTTGGGGGTCAGTACTTGTTTTGTTGTTGAAAATTCAGCTTTGCATCACAGGAATAAATTATATTTAAATACATATTCAAATAGAAAACAGTTCTTTTAAATTGTAATAATATTTCACAATATTACATTTTTGAACAAATAAATGCAGCCTTGTTGAGCATAAGAGGCTTCTTTCAAAAACAATAAGAAAATCCTACTGACCCCAGATTTTTGAATGGTGGTGTATTCAGTTTCAATTGGATTTCACTAGAATTGGTGCGACACACGACACGCACACAATGCACACTACACACCATGGCTACAGATAAGCTTCAACTGTCAAAAAATTTTGCATTTTGAGAAATTCAAGCTAAAAGGAAGGAAGCCTACCTTTGCAAGCTGATCTGCAACTTTCTGATGCAGCTCAGTTCTCTGGACATCAGACAGGTTCTTCACATCTTTAGACTGCAGGGCCTTCAGCACCATGTCACATGCCTGACTCTGGAAAAAAAAGTATAATTAATTAATTAAATATATTAATTCACATATGTATGCCTCTTATACAAAAGAAAATCATATCTACGAAATTATTAAATAAAATTCCCTTTTCAGTAACCACAAACGGCTGTGATTGGTCCATCATGACCAGCGTCGAGAAATGTAACATAAATCAACTGACAACGCGGTCTCTTGAATAATTATACTTAAAATACTTACATTTAATTATACTTGATTTGAATGATACGCAATGGAAAAGGTTAAAATAGCAGCATACTTTCTATGCCAGATTTTTTAAAAATCTATTTCTGTCCGCTCACTGGGAAAAGCGGGAAAATAAATAAAAGGTCATTAAAATGTAGTTAACTTATGTCAGCTTCCCAACCTACGTCTCTAAACAGACATGACACGGATAATTCGCGGTGTTTAAAGGAAAAGAGAAAGATGTCAAGAAACCGAAAGAACAATCGTCAATGTTGTTGACGCGGTCACTTTAAGGAACGTACCGGACACCATTAAGCGCACAGCTGCGATGGCCGAGTGGTTAAGGCGTTGGACTTGAAATCCAATGGGGTCTCCCCGCGCAGGTTCGAACCCTGCTCGCAGCGATGGACAATTTCTTTAATCAAAGTAGGATCTTTAAAAATTATCGTAAGTAATATCTTTTTTTTTTTAATCCTAAAAAAATAGACCCTTTTTGCGCCGACGTCACAATTACGTCACGGCGTTAGCTGGAGGCAGCCAAGAGCCAATACAAACCAGCACAGAGTCGGAGCTCAAAGTGTCATCTTTTTGTGATTTTGGGTGCCAGAATCGACGGAGTACAGGCTCCAAATTGAAATTTATTTTTGTCAGACAAAAAACATACGTCGACAGCTGTGGTTAAACGCAATAAAACGAGCGGACTGGAGTGAGTGAGTGTGTGTGTGCAGGCGCTGGCTAGGCAGAACTTCGGATCGTACGACACAAAACTCATCTGTTAAATCTGTGTATTTTAAGTCTTATACGTGTCCATTTAGCACAGTTATAGGCATCTAACGATATAAACTATGCACATTCATGTTTTCACAATGAAGTAGCGTAAACTGAGAAATGTAGATATTTTTGCTATTTTAAATAAACCTGTAACTTATATAAATATCGTTACTAATTTCAGCAAATAATTTTAAAAACGCCCTATATCCCCTTAAAACTGCACAACTGTAGAGTAAAAACATTGGGCTATTAAAAAAGCTATATATGTTTATAAAAAACTGACATGATATTTTATAAAATCACACTGAGTACCCAGAACATCTGCTTGTATAAAGTTTAAGGTAAAAATAACCGCGGCCGGCCCTGTTCAACCGGAGGTAATCCTGTCAGATCGTCCATCCATCGAGTGAGCGTGCACGGGTCGGTCAATCTGGTTCCGTCTGTTAAGGTTAACTTTTTAAAATAACAGTCACAGGACAGAACAGCTCGCCTTTAAAAAAACTTACCGGCTAGCGTTAGTGAAGCGATCAGGGGAATCGTTCTGCCTCCAGCTAAGCTCCGCCCACAAGAAAACGTCACAATGTTTACTAACTGAAAAAGGGTCTAAAACCATTGATATCCATAATAAAGGCTTTATTATGGATATATAACTTATGTCTAAAACGACTACAAGTGAAGGTTGGTGCCGATTCAGGAAGAGATATGTAATACAGGGATTTATTTACTGGAAATCTGCCATACTAATCACACCACTTTATTGGTTTACTAGGCTGTTGTTCATTTGGGTAGATTACATGACAGAGATACAATCATATGTATATATAGATTAAATATAACCAGTTTCATCCTACAAAAAGTTTTACTCAGAGCCTGATTAAAAAAAAATCCACATTCAAACCAAAATAGCCAACATCCTGTTGGTCAGAGCTAATGACTAAGTTAGAAAGTTGTCGATGAGAACAAGATATGTACAGAGTTTGGTGATTGTAGGTAAATCTTACCCCTCCACTTTTGTCAAAAGGTGGCGCTATAGAGCCCCTCCTCCCTGCTTGTTTCTAATGCTGCGTTCACACCAAACGTGAATAGACCGTCAAAATCGTGTCTACCGCGTCTAGTTTGACGCTTGAACGTTTTGAATCCATTCGCGCGTCCACAGCGAATTGGACGCGCGTGTAAATCAAGCGTTTAAAGCGAAATAGACGCGCGTTCAAGGTGCTCCAGGAGAAATATGTCATAAAACACCACTCTGCCCCTTTTAATTTTCATTAAAAATATATATTAAACATGATTAGCCACACAAATGTGGTCCAGGCAACTCCTACATTATCTTCACTGCATGTGTATTTAAATATCCTTAAAAAATAAAGTTATGAAACTTCTCTTTGCCCTCAGTCAAAACAATTCGGCAGACAACAAATGATGATTCATGAGAGCAAAGATCAGCCGTTAGATCCACACAAGACGCACCACTACAGGACATCAGAGCCAGCGGCAAACGTCAGAAGGACTGGCCGAGGAAAGGCTGCTCTCGCCAGGTTAATGAGCGCTGAGCGCCCGGTGATCGCCTGGATCTCACAACTCCAAAAACACAAGATTATTTTTTTAAATAGGCGCTCTCTTTATAAATAATCCACAGATTTGAGCTTTAAACAACTACATTCCCACCTGAAAAAGTCTTAAAACTACATTTTGTGACACAATAGTAGTATTTTTAAATTATGCAGGGTTTCTCATCACGTCACTTTACCACGTGACAGCAGCGAGCAGGCTCCTGATTGGTTAACGCAGCGTGAATTGACGCCAAAGTTCAAATTTTCAACTCGGGCGTCAGATGCGTATTCGCTTCAAACGCGCGAATGCACAAAAAGCACCACTCGCGCGGACCTCCATCGTGCCACACAAAACGTGTCTATCACGCCGCAGGACCTCCAGACGCGCGTCAACACGCCTTTCCATTGACTTAACATTGAAATCACTCGCTCCTGATGCTCTATTCGCGTTTGGTGTGAACGCAGCATCAGGCTTTGCCCATGTATTTCATGCCAGCAGTGTTAATCATGCTAATAACATGTTAGCAACATGCTAATCATGCTAGCAGTGGGCTAAATCGTTTTAGCCACATGCTAAAACATGTTAGAAATGTGTTAAATAATGTTACCAAAAATCTAAATCATGCTAGAAACATGTTGAATGGGATGGATTGGATTGATGGATCTCCCATCACTAAACTGAAGACGTAACTGTAGCTTTACCCAATAATAGACTCACTACTTCATTGAAAATAAACTCCAGCACAGCTACAACCAATAAAACGAGCTTCACAACAGATTATGATTTACAGCGAACTCAATACATAGTTTATCTGTTCAATAAAACTCCTCACACACCTGTTGAGTAATAAAACACCATCATCTCCGCGTCGCTTTTACAACATTTCAAATCCTTCAGATCTCTCCGATGTTGATTCTTGTTTTATTACGAGCTCTGTCTCTCTATCATCTGACTCTCCTCTGTTCGGCATTTGTTGATTCTCTGGAGGTTGGCGATTTAGCGGCTCCATGTCAGTTCTTTGTTACAACTAACCTCTGACCTCCCACACCAGACACACACACTCAACTAACCTCTACCACTCACACACCAGTCATGCGTGTCAAAGCAGCCGGAGAAACTTTACTCTATTTACGGATATGACGAGACATGCACAAGCGAGAACTAAAACCATCCCGACAGCTCTAAAATATAAACACTTTTATATCTAATGATGGGAAAACCAAGTTTTTCAAAGCTTCAAATCAATTCACCCTTCGTCGCACTTTTGATTGACAGGCGATCTGACCAATCACATCGCCGTATCTGCCGTTTTGTCAGACAAAGCAGGAGAGTTAGTAGATTAACGTTGGTGGACTTCAACTTGGATAAACGGTGTGTACTGATGTCTTCCCACAGTTGAAACAACATTTCTTTTAGTGTTCATTCTTGTTAATTTCGTGCTTATCAATGAACTAGAAGGAAGAGATGATCTTTAACTGAGGCGCTACAGCACATTAAAGAGCCACAAAACGCTATTTATTGTTTACATTTCTTTAAAAAAAATGACAAGTTGAGACTTTGTTTCATATCAAAAGTAACTTGCTCTGTCCTGTCTGTCGGCGTGTTGTCGCTCCGCTATGTATTTTCTCTACATGAGAACATGTGTGTGTGGCATGTCGGACATAGCAACAGTAACTAAAGGGGGCGGGTCTTTGCGAACGTCAATTGCTTTGCAAATTGATTTGTTTCAAAGCGTTTGAAACGCCACACGCGGGCGACACCTGCTGGTCAGAACAGCGTAAATGCAGCAAAAACTCAGGCCAAACATGCATAAAAACACCTTTTACAAACCCATTGCAAATGTTTTATTGAAAATAAAATCTTCTAATCATCTAATACCTTTAAATAATAAGTGTCTGTATAATATGTGTTCTTTTATCCATTTCCAGGGTGTGTTGGTTTAATATTGTTTGATATACAGCCTGAGTCTGAGAGGATTACAACATTCATTCATACTTCTGCCTGCTTCATCAGCCCCACAGATGAGAATGAAGAACAGATCATCCTCAAACGAAGCGGTTATAATCAGAGATGCAGAAAGCGAGTGTTCAGTGCTGGACTGAAAGCCTCCAGTGCTTGTTAATTATGAACCAGCGGTCAGCAGTGTTGGTTTACCGGTTGCTATGAGACACGAGAGTTAGTTTGCAAGACTGTTACCCATTTAATCCATCTACATTTCTCCATAAATTAACTGTAAAAGTGCTGTATTGACATTTGTATTCTTCTACGATAAATGTTCCATCAAGTGATTTCAAATATTGATAATGCATGCTTAGATTTATTTCGTTTACAGTGAATAAAATATTCAGAAAATGATCAGATTTCAGGTGTCTGTTAATGTTCAGGGAGGTGTGTATGTTTCATCCGAGCTGATCGGTCGCTGTGGGAATATTGAAAATGCCATTCCTGGAGTAGAAAGTGGTGCGCACAATCGCAGATCTCCCGCTGGCTGGAGTCCTGCAGTCAATCTTATAGTCACCTGAGGAAACAACAAAGTATTTTCATAATGACATGTAGCCATAAGCTAATATTTTACTATTTAATATCGCATGTTTAGCATTAACCATCCATTTTACTAGTACTACAAACCATGCTTATTTTTTAAATACACCAGCATTCAAAAGTTTTAGATTTAAAAAAAGGACACATGAGGATACGCCCTCAGAAAGGATGCATTAAATACTTTCTATTCATCAAAGAATCCTGACAAAATATCACGTTTTCAATATTGACAATATCAGAAATTCCTGAGCAGCAAATCCTCATATTATAATCATTTCTGAAGGATCGTGTGACCCTGAAGACTGGATTAATGATGCTGAAAATTCAGCTTTGATCACAGGAATAAATTACACTTTACAATATTTTCACATTGAAAATAGTTCATTTTAAATTATAATAATATTTCACATTATTACTGTTTTTACTGTATTTTTGATCACATAAATGCAGCCTTGGTGAGCAGAAGAGACAAAAAAACATTTTTAAAAAAACATTACCATCTTTTGAAAAGCAAGTGTGACAGTGAATTACTACAAAATCATCATTAGTGGGGTTTACAAAAAGCATAACTTTTACTATTGCTAAACTTTTTAAATCCTCAACACTACAGTAAATATTAAAGTCTCCTCTTTCCTCACCTAATCTCCATCCATAATCCCAGGACGAGAGAATGGGATAATCAAACTTTTCTTCAGGGCCCTTTTGGGCTCGTTTCCTCAGGTACAGCTGTCGCCCTTTGCCTTCGTTGGAGATCCCCTGATAAAGATCCGCTTTCGTCTGCGGGGTCACGGGCCTCATCAGAGGGGCTTCACTCAGGGACCGGCGCACTGGCGCGGGGGCCTCGCGCGGCTTCTCCTGCGCTCGGACCACAGGGGGCAGCGTGAGTTTACCCGCAGAGGGAGGGTTAAAGAGACCGATGGACTTGGACCTGCGAGACGTGTAGGTGGTCGGGTATTCTTCGCTGTATTTCGTCTTCCACGCCAGCCGCGTGTAGGCCTCCTTCAGGATCAGCTCGCGGTAGAAGTTCTGGTCCTGGGTGGTCAGCAGGTTCCTCATGTCTGTCTCTTGTGAGCTCTATCCGCGTCTTATTAATCGGACAGTGAGGTCACAGAAACCGAAGAGGTGCAGCGCCGACCAATCAGAGGAAAGATCACTCAGCCTCGGGAGAAAGGAGAGGCCAAATAAACAAACACACACTGAAAGTGCTGACAGAAGAACAAAAGAGACTCGCTGCAGCTCAAGGGATCCGTTACAGCAGAGAAAGAGTAAAATACAGAAGACGAACAGGGTCTCAAGTATTGTCTTTAACACGACTCTGTTTTCTAATAAAAACAGAAAATTGTGAATGCGTTTTGACCATTCATTTACACGACAACGGCTTTTTTTTGGGGGGGGGGGTGCAAACGGTTATCGTCTCTGTGAACTACAATGAAGTGTTCAGGCCTGGCATTAATAATAGGGAAGAGCGGGGTTAGTTGTAACCGGTTGTAACCATAGACCGTAAAAAAATAACACACACGGTTTAAAACTTTCCACACATGCCAGGATGATGAAACTGGTGTTCTTAAATATGCATGATCACTTTTTAGGGCACACTTTTTAAGTAATTACACTATTTACCACACTAAATGGCTGTTATAAGAATTCAATGGAATCAGTATCAACAAAATCCATCTTACCATTTATCAAAATCCACTTGCACTGTACAATTGCCTAAATAATGTAAGGAGATTTTTAGATTTATGTTCTCAATGTAATATTTTAAATATAGAAATTAGGGCTGTCAAAAGATTTTGAAAGTTTGTGTTTACATAATATATGTGTGTGTACTCTGTTAATTATTATTTATATTTAAATACACACACAAGCATGTATATATTTAAGAAAAAAATATTTTATATATAAAACATTTATATTTATATATATTATAGATTATATAAATGTATATACAGTATATACATGCAAATATTTCTTAAATATATACATGAATGTGTGTGTATTTATATATAAATAATAATTAACAGAGGACACACATATATTATGTTAACACAAACTTTTCTTTTGGATGCGATTAATCGCGATTCATCTTTTGACAGCCCTAATAGAAATATTAAATGTTGGGGAAAATATAATTATTGCAGGCATATGAAGCTATAAATCTTTGCTTTAATCTAAAAATAAAGCAAAACTGTAAAACAAAAATTGACAACGTTGTCTATAAAAATGGTCAAGACTTATTGTTTATTGAACTGTTGTATAAAATTAATATCGCATTTTGCAATTGTGCTGATAGCTACTCAATAGCACACTTGCTCGTATGATATTACTTAACTCATATAAAGCAAATCTGAGCATGTTCAACAAAATAGTAGCCTAGTCCTCTATAGCAGTAGGATACCGCTTCTTAAACTTACTTAAACTGTGCCGTTTAAAGCGGCTGGTTGGACTATACGCGGCCAGCCAAGCGTCGGTAAGCACCCAGTCGTGATCACGTTCATTTGACTGCTTTAAATGTGAGAAATCACCCTAAAACATCAATCATACAAAATAACAGATTCCTAAGATCATATTCACAATAATACAATAATGAATTTCCATGCAGCGAGAACGATAGAGAACGCGTTATAGTCATAGCTCAACAGCGGCTGGTTGGACTATACGCCGCCAGCCTAGCGTCGGTAAGCACCCAGGCGTGATCATGTTAATTTGACTGCTTTAATAATGAGAAACCCCCCTAAAACATCAATCATACAAAAAAACGGATTCATAAGATCATATCCATAGTATTAAAATAATGTGTTTCCATGCAGCGCCCATGGTTGAACAGATGGGCGTGAGTGCATGCTATTTAAACAATGTGGCGCTGGATGTGAAAATGAAAAGTGCTTCAGGCTGAAACTAGCACAAAACACTTGCATCACTCCTGGCGTCGCATTGCACTGGGTGTATGATAGGGCCCATAGGGTGCAGTCATATAAAAAGATTATTAAAACATAATGATTTAAAATTTATTTTCAAGAAGAACTTTCATTCAACATTATTACAAAGTGAAATTTAAATAGTTATTTATCTGCAAGCATATATATATATATATATATATATATATATATATATATATATATATATATATTAGTGCTGGGAATCGATAAAAAAATGTACTAATTAATCGCATTGTTTTCTGTAATTAATCGCGATTAATCACGTTTTTTATATTTTGGGAGTTTTTGATATTGTAATAATTTCAGTTACTCTCCAAACTAATGTAGAAACAATTTAAAGACAGCATATTTTAAACATTTGTTGTAATGACATCTTTTTATGAATGAAGGCCTCTATGAAACATTAATGATGTTACATTACAGTATAACTGAACGATACCAATTTCAACATTTATTAGGCTTTAAAAAAACAACTTTTAATTTAAGTGAACTTAAAACAATCTTTAAATAAACCCATTATAATAAATGTTATATTATTGTGGCCTTCCCTGTTAGACATATACAGAAATGTAATAGTTGTCAAACACCTTTCTTAACTGCATAAATAATAAATGAAATATAGACAAATCATCTTTTCTCTGTTCCCTTTGTTCTTTGATAAACATTAATGACAGACATCATCATCAGTGCTGCTGTCACTTTAAGATCGGCCGCTGCCAAACATGACGTGGATCTGACGCGCTGTCCTGCGCATCTCACAAGTTCATTTAAGACGTTATTTAACTCATTTAAGACTCCTATTATGAGAATACTCTACAAAACTGACATTTTGGCAACATTCTCTGTGTTGTTGTTTTTGTGTGTTCAAGAGCGAAAGAGTCGAGTCAAGTAATTAGATTTATTTTGATATTTAGTTGAAAAATGTATTGTCCCCAACTGAGCAAGCCAAGCCAGAGGCGACAGTGGCAAGGAAACCAAAACCCCATTAGGTGAGAACTCGATGTGTGCACAAGACTGGCGCAACTAGGGATCTGATTGAGACGCACCCACACAGACAGGACATTGACATACAGCGCGTTCTCTTGTGTCTTGTCACGCTTAAAAGCATTTGGTTTAAAAGCATTTACATGAATAAGAGCGTGATCATATAATGTAACACTAGGCAAAAATGTATTTCAAAACGAACGTGCCGTTAATTACGTTAAATATTTTTAATGCGTTAAAATGCATATATATATATATATATATATATATATATATATATATATATATATATATATATATATATATATATATATATATATATATATATATATATATATATATATATTTATTTATTTTTTATATTTTTTTTATATATATACTTTTCAAGATTGGAAGAACTCAACAAGTGCACATTCAATACAATTAAGCGTTGTTTTTCACAAGGGTAATCGTACTGTTTTCCCGTTTTGACAGATGATAAAAGCCTTTCTGCCACAGATGAAAGCCAAGAAACACGGGCATATCGTTACTGTTGCCAGCACTCTTGGTCTGTTCAGCACTGCTTGTGTAGAGGTAAGTTAAACAAATATACAGTTTTCAAAGGTCTGCATACCTTCAATGACATTAAAAGCTTGTTGACTGACTGCCCGTGCTATCTTCCCTGTTTTAGGACTATTGTGCTAGTAAATTTGGAGCTGTAGGTTTCCACGAATCTCTGACTCATAGTTTGTTAACAGAGGAAGGTGTGGATGGGGTGAAAACCATCCTGATCTGCCCCTACATCGTCAACACTGGCATGTTTGCTGGATGCCAAATCAGGTGAGAAACCTGTAAATAAGTTACTAAAACTCAAATAAAAATTTAAGCTGCTAGCAGCGATGAAAGGGCCCTCGCACATGCACAGGAAAACAGTGAATAGTGGGCGACATGCATTTAAGCAGGTAAATATAGGAGAAATATGGCAAACTCACTTCAATGTGCCACACTTCCTTCTGCCAGCAGGTGGCACTTTGACTGTAACTGAATATTGCCATGTAGATGTCTTCAGGTCAGGACTATTATCAATCGTGAAGTTTGGGGCAGATCGGACATTGTATGCCTGAGTTACAACAACTTCCTGTTTTGTGGCGTAAATCGCATACATTAGTACATAGCCACGTGTTGCAAGATTGAATGTGTTTCTAGCATGTTTGAGATTTCATGGCATATTTAAAATTGTTTCTGGGAGTGAATTATAGTATAAAGTATGCCATTTCCTGTTGCCAGCAGGTGGCGCTATGACAAAATTTGTTAGGCCACCACGGACACGCCCTTCCGGGAAAACTCAAGATCTTCGCAATTTAACATCACAAAGGCCTTAAGATTAGACTTTGCAAATATGATGTTAATCTGATTAAATCTCTAGGAGTTTGTTAAAGTACGACGTGTGGAAATGGCAAAAACTGCAAAAATTTTGCAGAGAAAATTCTAAATATCTCACTTCCTGTTGGATTTTTAGATTGTGCACCCAGGGTCTTTTTTGTAGGTATTGGGCTGTTACTTGTGTCTACCGAATTTCATACTCGTACATGAAACATAGCACGAATGGCGCTTAATTGAAATTTTGTAGGTGGCGCTATTTGAGCCATTTTGCCACGCCTAATTCTGAAACCCATATCAGACATAAATTTTCGCCACTTCTGACGCGTGTGCAAAGTTTCATGAGTTTTCGAGCATGTTTAGGCCCTCAAAAATGCGATTCATTTGGGAGAAGAATAATAATAGGCTGAGCAAATACAATAGGGTCCTCACACCATCGGTGCTCAGGCCCTAATAAAGCAGACTAAATAGTGAAATTTAAAAAAATAGTTTCTAGTAAAACATTTGAAATGTTGTAAAATCAACGCAGAGATGCCGTTTTTATTACTTAACAGGTAAGGCATTTTATTGAAGATATGAATTGCCACATGCAGCTCTCAAACAGAGTTTACTGTATTATTAAGCATTATCTATTGTGAAGGATCATTTTCATCCGCAGTCACACAGAGCAGAAGTACAACCCAAACGATGTTCTTACCAAGCGGTAACCTCCCCCAGTTTCTCTTGAAGCCAAAACGGAAGTGACTTAAACTGCACTTCATCGACTGGCCACTAGGCTTCAGAAGGAGCAGAATCTCATTGAGGCTCATGTTAAAATGCTCAACTTTACAGCCAGTGGTGGAATGTAACGAAGTACAAATACTTTGTTACTTTACTTCAATTCAATTCAATTCAATTCAAATTTATTTGTATAGCGATTTTCACGATACATATCGTTTCAAAGCAGCTTCACAGAAATTGCATCTACATTACAATTTAAATTGATTTGTACATGTTATGCATTTCAGAAATGCACATACAGGGAGTGCAGAATTATTAGGCACGTTGATTTTCTGATCATATTTTTTTCCAGGCACATTTGATCAATTCCAAACCACAGTAATCCTAATAACTACTATTGACTTAGTATTTAATAATGTATAAGTGATATATAATTGTTCATGAAGGCTGGAAATGAAAAACACCTTATATTCAGGTGTGCAGAATTATTAGGCATGTTTTCTTTTACAGATAAATTGAGCCAAAAAAGAGATTTAACTCAGACTGAAAAGTCAAAAAGTATTAAATGCCCATGAGAAGGATGCAATACTAATGCAATACTAGACATTGCAGTTAAGGCATGACCATTGGACAGTGAAATGCTCGTTGGGTCAGCAGGGTCAGACAGAAACAGGTGGTGAAGAAAAGACACCTGTTAACTGCAAAAGAATTAAGAATTAAGGTGAAGAATTAAGGGTGAAACAATCAGGAACCCTTTAGTCTCCAGCGCCACCATTTTCCAAAGCTGCAACCTACCTGGAGTCTCCAGAAGTGCAGGTGTCAGGATCTCAGAGACTTCAGTTAGGTAAAGAATCCTAAAAAATGACCCCCACTAAATAAGAATCATAAGCTGAAGTGTTGTAAAATACATGAAGAAGGTTTTTTTTATAGGCTTTATGGACAGATAGGTTGAGAATGACTCTTGAAGGACCAGCACCACATCCTCTAGTACCACTGTTTGAAGAATTCATCTTCCAGAATCTGGCAGTACGTTTTGGGAGTTCATTTTAGTCCATCCTGAAGTCCGTTTTGCAGAGATGGATTAAAAATGAACTCCCAAAACGTACTGCCAGATTCTGGAAGATGAATTCTTCAAACAGTGGTACTAGAGGATGTGGTGCTGGTCCTTCAAGAGTCACTAATAGTAGTTATTAGGATTACTGTGGTTTGGAATTGGTCAAATGTGCCTGGAAAAAAAAATATGATCAGAAAATCAACGTGCCTAATAATTCTGCACTCCCTGTATACAAAGCACACAGATTAGCTAACTATCTATTATTAATCAATACAATAACTATGGGACAGAAATAAGAATACATGTTTTTAATGAATAGGTATATAGATGAGCATGAGTGCGTGTTGATGCAGAGCTGCGTCATCTGAAGTCCTCGCAGGAGTTGAGTCGTCTCTTCACAGGTGATGGTCTTCTGAAGTCTTTACGAGAAGCTGGATCCAGACTGGAGCTGTTGGACTCTCTAGTTACCTCGGGATGGGCGTACCGAGATAAAACAGAACAGAAAAATAATTAGCGTAGCTGCTGTTCAAGGCATTAAGCAAAGACGATCATGTGCATTGATACAACTATAGAGTACAAGGTTAGGAGATGCATCATGTGAATGCCTGGCTAAAGAGATGCGTCTTTAATCTAGATTTAAACTGGAGGATTGAGTCTGAGCCCTGAACATTATTAGGAAGGCTATTCCATAGTTTAGATGCAAAATATGAAAACGTTCTTCCTCCTTTAGTTGACTTAGATATCCTCGGTATTACCAGAAGCCCAGAGTTTAGTGATCTTAAAGATCGTGATGGGTTATAAGGCGATAGAAGATCAGTTAAATACACGGGAGCTAAACCATTTAGGGCCTTATAGGTCAGTAGCAATACTTTATAACTGACATGAAACTTAACAGGTAACCAGTGTAGAGATGTTAGAATTGGTGTTATGTGATCATATTTTCTTGACCTAGTAAGAACTCGTATTTGTATTTGAAATATGATTTTCAAAAGACAAGTTGCTGTCTAATATAACACCCAGGTCTTTAACTGTAGCAGATGAAGTAACAGTACATCCTTCTAAATGTAAGTTATAATTTAAGAGATTCTGTGTACCAGTTTTTGGTCCAATAAGTAATACCTCAGTCTTATCTGAATTTAGTAGGAGAAAATTACAGGTCATCCAATATTTGATATCTTTAACAAACTCTGTTAGCTTGGATAATTTAGAGATTTCATCTGGTCGTGCTGAAATATATAACTGAGTATAATCGGCATAACAGTGAAAACCAATTTCATGTTTTCTTATAATATTACCAAGTGGCAGCATATATATTGAGAATAACAGAGGGCCTAACACAGAGCCTTGCGGCACTCCATAATTTACCAACGTCATCTTAGATTGTTCCCTGTTTAAATAGACAAATTGGTAACGCTCTGATAGATACGATCTAAACCACTTTAATGCCCTTCCCTGAATGCCAGTGTAATTTTGTAGACGATCTAAGAGTATTTTATGATCTATGGTGTCGAATACAGCACTAAGATCAAGTAAAACTAGCATTGAGATACAGCCTTGGTCAGCAGCTAAGAGTAAGTCATTTGTGATTTTAACCAGCGCAGTTTCTGTGCTATGATGGGCTCTGAATCCAGACTGAAATTTTTCATAGATATTGTTTTCTTGTAAGTAAGAGCATAAATGAGCAGACACAATTTTTTCTAGTTTTTTAGACAGAAATGGAAGATTTGAAATAGGTCTGTAGTTTGCTAATTCATTTTGATCTAGTTGTGGTTTCTTAATGAGAGGTTTTATAACTGCCATCTTGAATGGTCTTGGGACATGAACCAGAGTTAAAGATGAATTAATAATATTGAGAAGAGGCTCTTCTGCTACAGGTAACAGCTCTTTCAGTAGTTTAGTTGGTATTGGATCAGATGTTTTTCTGATGTTTGCGATTTTTTTAGTGAAGAAATTCATAAAGTCATTACTACTAAACTGTACTGGAATATTTTGTTCAGCTGATGTGCATTTATTTGTTAACCTGGCCACTGTACTAAATAAAAACCTGGGGTTGTTTTGGTTATTTTCTATCAGTTTATGGTAATGCTCAGCCCTGGCTGCTTTTAGAGCCTTTTTATAACGGGAAGTGCTGTCTTTCCACGCGATTCTAAAGACCTCTAAACGTGTTTGTTTCCATTTGCGCTGGAAAATGGTGCCCATAATGCTAGTCATTTCCTCTAGTTCATTTGTGTGTTTGGGTACACTGAGCAGCTGAGATAAATCTGGTAGGTTATTTGTGAATTTCTCAATAGTGTTTGGGAGACTTGTTCTTCCTGGTCTATAACGCGGAGCAGAATGTAAAATATCAGCAGTAAGCACTGTGCACGTTACAAGGTAGTGATCGGTGACATCATCACTTTGCGGTATGATGTCTATATCAGTAGGATTGATTCCATGTGATATAATTAAATCTAGTGTATGATTAAAACGATGAGTGGGACCATTAACATTTTGCTTGACATTTACATTTATGCATTTGGCAGACGCTTTTATCCAAAGCGACTTACATTGCATTCAAGGTACACATTTTTGCATTTTTTGTCAGTTCTGTCAGTTCTTGCTTTCCCTGGGAATCGAACCCATGACCTTGGCGTTGCTGGCGCCATGCTCTATTGTTTGAGCTACAGGAAAGCCCAAAGGAGTTTAATAAATCTGTAAGCGCAACCCCTAGCGCATCGTTGGTATTTTCTGTGAACGTTCAAATCACCGACAATCAGTGCTTTATCGACAGTAACCATTAGGTGTGATAGAAAATCTGCAAACTCTTTTAAGAAATCAACATAGGGCCCTGGCGGTCTATTTATGGTAGCCAAAGCAAAAGATAATATGGATTTTTTTCTTATATCTGAGAGTGTAACATTTAGCACAAGCACTTCAAATGAATTAAACCTGTGTCCTGTTTTCTGAGTAACATTTAGAATATCTCTATAGATAGTTGCAACACCGCCGCCACGACTAGTTAGACGGGGCTCGTGCATATAACAGTAACCTGGTGGAGTAGACTCATTTAGACCGAAATAATAGGTTTAAGCCAGGTTTCAGTCAGACATAGTAAATCAAAGCTATTATCTGTGATCATTTCATTTACAATAACTGTTTTAGGTGTGAGCGATCGAATGTTAAGGAGACCTAGTTTTAGAGAATGTTTTTGTTCATTTATTTTAAGATTATCTGGTTTAATAATGATCAGATTATCTCTAGATCCTATAGAGGATTTTGACATAAATATTTGTGGAACAGACACAGTTTCTATACAGTGCACTACAGAACGAGAACTTCAAGTGTAGTTTGACTTACTAGTCATATTTTCTTTGGATTGTACAGGTTTTGTAGACGTGCCAGCCTTTCACACTCATTCTGCACTGGGGAACCATCTCAGAAATTGAGTCCTGAGATGGTCCTGAGATGGTTCCCCAGTGCTATCCTTCGGCTGCTCATGAGTCTTGTGAGGGACCTGAGTCCTGTGACCCTCCATGATCCATTTATGCTGCATGGCTTCCTGTGGTGTCATGCGCATCTTGGGGTCCCACCTGGAAAGGTTAGTAATACATGGTCAGTACATTTACATTCATCAAACAAATAAACAAATCTCTTGTATAGTAATCAAAATGAACATACGTCAGGCAGCGTCTCACAAAATCCAAAAAGTCTTGATCAGAGTGCCCCAGAATACTGGCCAGAGGTCTAGATATGGGTTTGACTATAGTCTTGAGTTTCCACTCATGAGCTATAATAGAACAAAACACACAATACTAGTTCAGCACATATAGCAGACTAAAAACAACTGAAAAAAATCACATCATGTGTGTGTTTTGAGCTCACCAAAGAATGCAGTCCAAAATTCAGATTTTTCTATATCATCATTGGGAGGCATTCCAAGCATCTAAACAATAAAACACAATCAATATAAACTCGGACATTAAATGAATATTCATGTTTCTGAAAGCAGACTTTCATACACTGCCTTTACCTCCATTATACAGGACAGCTGATCAAGTCTGATTGTTGATTGTTAGTTAACTTACAGGCTGGAGGTCAGCATGAATGATCTTCTCATCGTGAAGCACCAGACACTTCAGCATTGAGCGAGCATAATGACGGATCATCTTCTTGGAAAAGCCCCGGCGGTGTTGCTGATCGAGAATGTCATCAAGATTTGATCTATGCAGAGATAAAAACACACATGTCCTTTAGAAACTGATTAAGATCTGAGTTTCTGCTACATGTACCAATGCATTAGTATTTCGAAAAATCGCTGCAACTAGAAACTGCTCAAATCTATACTCTCATTCACACTCACCCCATAATCTCAAAGGTGGTTTTAAAGCACGCGGGGACAACTTCCTGGGCTAGTGACAGATTAAATATGTCAGTCCAAACCTCACTCAGCTGCACAGCACAGGCCTTGAGTACTCGTCCGGGGATACCATCAGGACCAGCAGCCTTACGTGCATTAGTCCTGCTCAGTGCTGCACACACTTCGTTGTGGAGAGTGTGAGGGGCTGGTGATCTGCAGAGACCACAGCCTTGAGGGCCACCTTCTTGTTGACCCTATCAAAGCGGCCATAGAAGTGGTTCAACTCATCAGGCAAGGAGGTGTCGTAACGGGGGGCGGGGGGTGTAAACTCTTGTGTTTGTAGTTTGGACTAGGTAATCCAGGTGGATGCTGCACACAGCAGGTGGGTGAGGAGAGGCTCCTGATATGATTTTAGAGCACTTTGGATGTACAACAGTACATAATAAAAGCACTATTAACATCTCCCTCCTTGTCACCACTTCATTGTAAGCGCTTCACTGATGGCTTGAGGCTTGATATTTTCTTTGGATTGTACAGGTTTTGTAGACGTGCCAGCCTTTCACACTCATTCTGCACTGGGGAACCATCTCCTTTCACACTCATTCTGCACTGGGGAACCATCTCCTTTCACACTCATTCTGCACTGGGGAACCATCTCCTTTCACACTCATTCTGCACTGGGGAACCATCTCCTTTCACACTCATTCTGCACTGGGGAACCATCTCAGAACTCTAGTCCTGAGATGGTCATGACATGGTTCCCCAGTGCTGTCCTTCAGCTTATAAGTAGCGTGAGGGACCTGGGACCTGAGATGGTTGCCCAGTTCTGTCCTTCGGCTGCTCATGAATCTTGTGAGGGACCTGAGTCCTGTGACCCTCCATGATCCATTTATGCTGCATGGCTTGCTGTGGTGTCATGCGCATCTTGGGGTCCCACCTGGAAAGGTTAGTAATACATGGTCAGTACATTTACATTCACCAGACAAATAAACAAATCTCTTGTATAGTAATCAAAATGAACATACGTCAGGCAGCGTCTCACAAAATCCAAAAAGTCTTGATCAGAGTGCCCCAGAATACTGGCCAGAGGTCTAGATATGGGTTGGACTACAGCCTTGAGTTCCTCATGAGCTATAATAGAACAAAACACACAATACTAGTTCAGCACATATAGCAGACTAAAAACAACTGAAAAAAAATCACATCATGTGTGTGTTTTGAGCTCACCAAAGAACGCAGTCCAAAATTCAGATTTTTCTATATCATCATTGGGAGGCATTCCAAGCACCTAAACAATACAACAAAATCAATATAAACTCGGACATTAAATGAATATTCATGTTTCTGAAAGCAGACTTTCATACACTGCCTTTACCTCCATTATACAGGACAGCTGATCAAACTCATTTTTGCCGGTAAAGATGGACCTCCCAGTGTGAAGCTCTGCTAGGACACAGCCAAAGCTCCACATATCTATGGCAGTGCTGTAGGGATGTCCTATCAGCACCTCAGGTGCACGGTACCATCGAGATCCTATGTAGCTGTAAACTACAATGGATGAAGAGAGAGAGGGGAGGGTCATGAAAATGCAAGAATAATCTCAAATAAAACCAAATCTCGCACATATTTAAACACTTACTCTTTCCCATTCAAAGCCTCTATAACTTAACTCACCTTGCTCATCCTCATAGCAGCCACATCCAAAATCAGCCACCTTGATGTCAGAGTGCTCTTTGTCGATCGCCAGGATGTTTTCCTATACAGAGCAAAAGCAGTATAGAACAAATGATTTCACTGTAGATCTTCTAACAGTGCATCAGAACAAAGACAAACAAATCTGTATCCTTAACCATTGTGCATCAATTAAAACAAGTTACACAGAGGACAAAAATGTAACTGTAATAAAAAAAATTATCTTGGGAGCACAGACTAAAGTTTGGTCTCATTTTAAAGAAGACAAAAAAAGTTTAAAAACCAAAAAAAGTTATAGAGGTTTATATTTATGAAAACGATTTATGAATAATATTTTATAAAAAATATATATATTTTGAAATATTTGAAATATGTTTAACTCTAAAACTGCTATCAAAGTCATCCATCTGAACAAGCTGTGTTCCAAATGGGAGGTTGATATCTCAAAAAATGAGCTCTCAGTAAGATTTTGTTGTCTCTCAAACATTACAAGCACACACGCACACAATTTTTTTATTACATACATACACACCACTCTGACATCCTTACCAACACACCCACACAGTTACAGCTGCATAATTTATCAAATTGGCTTTATAATATGCATAAACAGAAAACAGGAATAAAGTGAATATTTGCTTTATACGCCAAACCTGAAAAAAAAATGGCACCATCTGGTAAAAAATAGTAAAAATTAAAAATTTGAAGCCTTGCCAACAGAATAAAAGCCTATTCACAAAGATAGCATAATTTTATAGTTAAATGGCAATGGGGTTGAAAATTGCAGTTTTAATGGGTTTCAATGGGGACATTTTTGTCCAAATGATGCTAAGAGAAAGTATTTTGTGTACCTAGTGCAACATTTTTTTTTTTTTTAAAGGAAACGGGTAAAATTCCAAAAAAATACACACCTGTGGCAAAATGTTATGCAGTTAGCATTGCCACAGGCAAAGTTATCAAAAAAACAAAACTGAAAAAGCCAAAAATGTCCATAAGGATGCACAAGGGTTAAGACAATGTTGATTATTAGTTAAAGCTACACTGTGTGATATTTTCCCCCATCTAGCGGTTAAAATGTATATGACCATCCAGTGAATATTAGTTTCTCTTCCTCTCAATTCCGATTTCGTTTTAACTCCTACAGTGGCCGATTTAGTCCAAGATTAACATGGCTTCCAGTTCGACCTTGTCCACATTCGACACGGTGCCATCGAGTGTTAAAACGCGAAAGCCGAAGCTTGAATTTACGGGTATGTCCGTCTTTGGCTAATGTACTTTCAAGATGGAGGGGCAACATGGCGACCTGCATTCGAACCCCTCACCCGTATGTATTTTCAATGGCATATTATAAACTTACGAGAATACTTCATTACTTGAAAGAAGTAAATATACATTAATGAGCACATATATTTTTGAAAGAACTAAGTGGTTTTAGCTAAGAATAAACTAAAAAAGTTACACAGTGTAGCTTTAACTTACAGGCTTGAGGTCAGCATGAATGATCTTCTCATGGTGAAGCACCACCAGACACTTCAGCATTGAGCGAGCATAATGACGGGTCAGCTTCTTGGGAAAGCCCCGGCGGTGTTGCTGTTTGAGAATGTCCTCCAGATTTGATCTATGCAGAGATAAAAACACACGTCTTTTAGAAACTGATTAAGATCTGAGTTTCTGCTACATGTACCAATGCATTAGTATTTCGAAAAATCGCTGCAACTAGAAACTGCTGAAATCTATCCTCTCATTCACACTCACCCCATAATCTCGAAGGTGATGCAGACATGTTCGCGAAAGATGAAGTGATCTTTCATTTGGACGGTGCTGGTGCTGGTGTCTTTTTCTTTCTTGCGCAGAGCCGTCAAAATCTTGACCTCTGACATGTCAATTTCATCTTTTCTGTTACACAACAAAGACATACTGGGTTAAACCTGAAGAGTTCCAGCCAAACAGCAGCAACAGTTTTGTGTTACAAGTCTATTTGAAATGAAACCATATTTAGTTCAAATGTACATAAAACCAAATACAAATCATTTGTACATTTAAATTATGGAATGCAACAGACTCTTACATGTTGCGCAGTATTTTAATTGCAACAATCTCATTGGTCTTGTGGTCCCGACATCTGAGCACCTGACCAAATGCACCTTGACCCATCAGTCGAAGCACCTCATATCGATAGGCAATGTGGTCATGAGCAACCTGTGAACAACACAAGAGACACATTTACCATCCAGAAACAGAAGCTCACAGCTGCTGGTGCCATCTTGCATCTCAGTTATGGACTAATATGTGTATTGAAAAAGCAAATTTTCAGCATTAATATGACCGTAATATTGTTATTTTTGTTTTGTTGCCACGGTGACGCTAATAGTTTTTTTTTTTTTACTTAGGATAATATACAAGTATGATTTTAAAACAATTTCAAATACATGTTGCACCTTAAAGAGGAACTCAAAAATAACCTGTCGACGCCTTTTCAGCTCTAATTTATCACTGCGTGTCTTTAGTAAATCCTGACAATAGTTTTTTGACGCCAAAAGAGGGTTTGCACTGGTGCTTGAACTTGTTTGTTCATCTTGGCTAAAAGATGCTGGCTTGGAGTTTATTACAAGTGTACTAAAATATGTAAATATTTGTGTCCAAATGTGCCAAGCTGTGTAATAATTGGAATAATGTACATCCACACAGTTAACTTATCATTAATCAATAACATCTAACTGGCTGCACATTATCCCTTAAACTAATATGTTGAACATTTCAAGTATTATGCTATTTTAAAGTTTCCTAATTTAGTTTTGGAGGTCTCCAACAACAGGTTTACATCAAAGGTCAAAAAACATCTTCATTTTCACATAATATACATTGCACACCACCAATGTTCAATGATTGTCAAACGACTCGACGGATCAGTCTCTCTAAAGCCCTCATTTACACGAGCCTGCTCTGATTGGTCAGATGGCCCAGTCTGTTGTGATTGGTCTACCGCGTATTTCGGAAACAAACGCCCATATTACCATAACTGAACTTCAGCTGAGGCTTCCTAAAGCTACGCACTGTAAAGACAATAATGATGTCATTGACTTTACACCAATCCCAGCGCGAGTCCGAATCGATGATGAAACATTGGAAGAACTGGTTATTCAACCCAAACCTTGAGCAGGGCGTTTCTCAGTGTTGCTACTCAGTTTGAGATGTTTCAACTGTAATTCCTCAACATCAGCATTAGAAAGTGTGCTTCCATCAACAAACCTGTGTGTGTGTGTGTGTGTGTGTGTGTGTGTGTGTGTGTGTGTGTGTGTGTGTGTGTGTGTGTGTGTGTGTGTGTGTGTGTCTAATGCATTGCGGTGCACATGTGGGAACTGTATCAATAACAGTGCATACGTAAGCCCAGCTGATGTAAACATTAACATTTGCAAAACAAATCTGGCTCTATCCTTTATCTTTAATTTCAGTAAGACAGTACGTGAGTTAGCCCGTTAGCCAGATACCTACACAATATGAAACACAATAGGCCTTTATCACACTTCCTATATCCGGTAAGTGAAGCAGGGCACCGCTACTTCCGGTCCCATCGCGACGCAATCAAAACTAGTGTCTGAATCTGTTGCTGCAGCGATCCGATGCTCTGATACTAAAAAATGACGTCCTTACCTCAGATTTTACCGTTTCTTGACACTTAAAGAATAGAGGAAACCATGGGTGAGGCTGATAGGTCCTTCTTTCAAAATAATACGCGTTGTGTGTTGTAACGTTAGGCCTATGCATTTCCAAACTGATGTTTACGTCTTATATCGTCAGCCTGCGGAAATGTTCCCTACCAAATGTGCATTCTGAATAATAAATACATTTCTAACCTGCCGCAGTCCAGTGCTCGTCTTCTCATTAACAGTGTTTTTCTTTTACTATCATATTTCATACCTGTTGAATTTACATTTTTAAGTGAATTTGACTGATAAACACCCTTACGAAAGTTAAACATGTTTAACACTGTTAAATTTCTTTAAGGCAGTTACCGCGCATTCATCCATCTATTTAATACTGCTGTCATGAAAATTAACCATAACAAATAAAATAATTGTAGTTTAACCATGGTATTTGTAGTAAAACTAAAACAAATGGTAGTCAATCCACGAAAATCTACTACATTCTTACTATAATAAAACCATTTAATTTAGCCTGGCTCCGCCCTTTTACGTACGTCCGCTCAATTTTCATTTTCCTTCAGTACTCCATCTGGGACTGCGGTATAGTCTTATGATGCGTTCACACCAAACGCGAATAGAGCATCAAAATCTACCACGTCTAGTTTGACGCGTGAACATTTTTTATCCATTAGTGCATCCGCGGCGAATTGGACGCGCATATAAATTGAGCGTTTGAAGCTAAATAGACGCACGTTCAAGGCGCTCCAGGAGAAATATGTCATAAAACTCTGCCTCTTTTAATTTTCATTAAAAATATATATTAAACATTAATAGCCACACAAATGTGGTCCAGGCAACTCCTACATTATCTTCACTGCATGTATATTTAAATATCCTTAAAAAATAAAGTCATGAAACTTCTCTTTGCCCTCAGTCAAAACGATTCGGCAGACAACAAATTATAGATTCATGACACCAAAGATGGCCCGTTAGATCCACATAAGACGAACCACTACAGGACATCAGAGCCAGCGGCAAACGTAGAAGGACTTTTTTTTAAATAGGCGCTCTCTTTATAACTAAACCACAGATTTGAGCTTTAAACAACTACATTGTCACCTGAAAAAGTATTAAAACTACAATTTGTGACACAATAGTAGTATTTTTTAATTATACAGGGTTTCTCATCACGTCACTTCACCACGTGACCGCAGCGAGCAGGCTCCTGATTGGTTAACGCGGCGCGAATTGACGGCAAAGTTAAAAAATTTCAACTCGGGCGTCAGACGCGAATTCGCTTCAAACGCGTGAATGCACAAAAGCACCACTCGTGTGTAACGTGCGTATCGCGCAAGACGCTCTATTCGCGTTTGGTGTGAACGCAGCATTAGGTTTTCTCCAAACAAATTTTTACCGGTCCAATCAGTGAACAGAGGGAGTGGCTGAGAAAGATGACGTTGATGTCGTGTCGTAGTTTGAGTTGTAGTTCAGTAATGGGGGCGGAGAAAGATGCGAGCGAAGCCATTCGGTCCGTTGTGGCACCGCTGCCGAATATACAGAAGTTAAAGCCGGAGCAAGAACAATCTTTGCTGAGTTTTTTTGGTGGCCATGATGTTGTGTCCCGGGAAAATTTTCCAGCTCGCTCCGTTAGTGGTGAAGGAGTTGGCTGAAGCCCTGGGAATTGTTTCTCGTGGGGTCGGGAGGTATTGTCATCATTTACACGGGCTAGTGTACAGCATTTATTCTTATCACGACAGCATTTATTCTTATCATACCAAGCATATGATATTTTATTTACAGTATACAATCATTTAACGGACCACGTGAGCGGCGCGTTCCCGATCACAAAACTCTCCCCTCACCGTGAATAAATCACAATCCGAATGCACAAGGTTTCATCACTGAGGTGGCTGCACATTTATTTTTACGGACTTCCATGTGAGAAACAGAGGCGAACGGCGCATGACATACGTCACGACTAAACGTTAGCGATTAGTTATGGTAGATCCAGAGTGGCTCTTGGCAGATCCAATAGTTTTAAACTTCAACAGAGAACCCGCCTTCAAGGAAGTTAACGCTTGTCAATGGAGAGCGGCCAGACTCTGTACAAATGAAATGTAAGAGAGTCTGGTAGGACCAGGCTACATTTCATTAATCTTAAACAGTAATTCGTTAACTGAATTTTGGCATAAATGTGAATTACATATACAGTGAAATGATTGTCAACGAAAAATGACAGAATAATGACTAAAATATTTAATAAAAATAAATAAATATATTCATTCAGATCTTATTCGTCAGGTCTCACACACACTTCATCCCGGCCACTATTTAGACGAGCACTGACACCGTGTGGTGAAATAATCACGCATGTTTACAACCCTCGGCTTATGTTGGATTTAAAAACTACAAGTTCAGCAGAGTTTGGAAAATCCTGTACACAGTAATGATAAGTTTATCTCTTGTCCGGATTTTCCAATCATCCTTCAGATGCTTATTTTAAGGGACGTTTGTTCAGCTAGGTGTTCACAGCACATTGAAAACATGCAAAACCGGAAGATACGATACACTGTTTCGACACGCACTTCCGGTATTCAATTCCTCTGTGATAAAGGCCTATAAACACATTGTAGAGCACAGCGTCTTCTCGACATGATGCTATCCAGTATCCGGTGCAGTGTTGGAGGCGGTTCAAGTTTTCCCTGGTGTCTGCGCGCGCAATAAGTGGACAGGCAATAATGCTAATGTTTCGTCGTGATGTTACAACGAAACGGCTTGCGATTCGTTTGAAAAACTAGTCGACTCTTACTTTTGAGAGACTATAACTTTCTATACATTGCTCTTTCAGATTAAAATTTTTGCAGGATGTTTTCATCACTGATCTATATATATTTAAATAGATCAGTGGTTTTCATTCATTTATCTATGTTACACACCACATGAAAGCTAACATTCAAAAATCCATAATAGGGGCTATTTAACATGAATGACAATACATACCATCTTATAATAGCCATTCGGGTCATCATATTTTTGGGCCTTCATAGCTTTCAGGCCGACAAACCAGATATCTGAGTATCCCAGAATCTCCGTCTTCTCAAACTCAGTCAGACAGCTGCCATATTTTCCAATGGCCTCTGACAAAGGTGACAGAAAAAAAGAGTTTACCATATTTATCATGTAATTGAACACATCAGTTGTACACTCTTTAAATCAACTTTTTTAAAAGGCATATGATCTAAAGGTGAAACATTAATTATCTGATACCCATGACACCAAGAGGTTCTCTCTCCTTTTCCCCCGGCTTTTGCATGTGCTTTTTTTTTTCCTGCTGGAAAACAAAAACAAAAACAAAAACTGTCATTCAAGTGCTATACTTTTTTTTCATATTTTGTAAGTACATTAGCTTTCTAAGGAGTCAATGTATCTCTTTAGATAAGACTAAAATGTCTCATCTAATGAATGAAATGATCTGTGACTGTATTACCGATGGCAGGCAGGGATTCTAATCTATTGTGTGCTTTAAATAATTGCAAAAGAACTCACACTCTTTTGAGAGGTGCCTGGGCTGAGTTTGGGCAGAGGCTCGGAGGGCCGGTTTAACAATCGTCCAGTCTGTGCAACCACTGGAGCATTGGCTGGAAGCACCTAAAGAAGAGGAGATAACCAAAGTTAACCTCAATAACATGTCATTGTCCACTTAAGGTATGACCAGTGCTGTAATCATCAAAGAAATTACACCAAAAATTATTGCTTTTACATTTTCCCACCGCTTACATATATTTACATTTCAGTTTTTTTTGGAATTGCACATGCTGACCATTAAACAGAAAATGGAGAGGCCATACAACATTTGACCACTGGATTAATATCTATATAGTATAAACACTACAGTTCCTGTTGACTGCAAAATCATGTCAATCTAAAAGACCAAACAAATAATTATGCACGTAAATACACTGCCTGTGAAATACTAGGGTAAACAACGTACCTATTAAGCTCAAGTACCCATTAAGCACACTTACATCTTTGAGCTCAGATTATAAAAAGAAAAAATAATTTATCATCCTACTTGATGTCTAAACCAATTGATGTGTTTTTGATTGTGATTTTGAAAGCTGTCTGAAAACTTTCACCAGAGGAGTAGCCCCTTAAATGTGCATTTGTTTAGATGTTTAAGCCTTTATTTTGGATAAGTATAACTTCTTACTGCAAAATTAAGAGATTGATGTTTAGACTTTTACATATTATAACCTGGAACCTGGTTGTGGGAAATAATTACAGTTCGATCCAAAAGATAGTTTTAGCAACACAGCGCAGATGCTACAGAACATTGTTAGCTTACTAGCTGTATAAGATATAATGTTTTACTTCACAGGCATTACTGGCTTGTACTTTTAAATCCATTATATTATACATTTATAGTTTATTGGTGTTCTGTGGTTTTACACTGCTGTAATTTTTAAAGAACAGCTTAAAGAGTGTGCTATGAAAATCACAGCTTCAGTGTGACATCAAGTATAATTTCATAGATATTCTCAATAGGGCTGTCAAAATGGTTGAAAAGCTAATTTAGAAATTCTTTCATAAATATTATCAAAATTCGAATTATCTTCGAATTCTAAAGGCAATACTTAATTTTAGAGGGGAAAAGTACTGTATTGTATCCTATGATACAATAATATACAATGTTGTGCAAAGGCAAACCAAATCAATCATTGCGTCTTTTATTGAAATTAAATGGCATTCAGTTTTTAAAGTGCATTAAATTTTCAAACAATTGTTATTAAATTAAATATAATTTCATTAATGAGCATGTAAGGAAAATTAGGTAACAAAAGTGCATCAGTGACCTGAGAAAACACACTTCAACAGACAACGTGATGAACACAAAATAGCAAACGGACATTCAGAAACAATCCATTCCCACTCACTAAACATCTACATATTGTTGGTGAAAAACACCAAACGGTCAACTTGACCTGCAGCGAGTGCTGAGCGTTTTTCGCTGAGGTATGATCAAGTATGTCTTTGCCAGCTGCGCAATATGTGGATATACAAAATTCATGCACATACAAAAATTCGAATGCACGGTTTTTGCATTCGAATGTGCTTTTGTTGTTGTTGTAAATTCGAATTTTTATTTGACAGCCCTAATTCTCAATAATAGCTGTTCATATTAAAATATATATGAATTTAATACATGACCTAGATTATTTATTTAGCGAGATTGTCCTTTTAAATGTAATAATATTTATTCATTAAAAAACGGTTTGCTGTTCCAATAAAGCTCAGTGTGCTCCCTTTAAGCTCATCCACATTGAACGTCAATGTAAATACTTCATAACAGACTTTAAATATTAACTGATGGTTGTCACTTCAAGTTAATCTTTATAAAATAATTTGTTCCCCCCAAAAAAACATGTTGTGAGCTTAATGGCATCAGGGGTGTAAAGGGTACAAACATGTAAGCACAGCCAGACTTTAATGATGTATATATTCATTGAAATGCTTTTGTAATTTAAAATAAAATAAAATATCATTATCTGAGAGATTCATATTTTATTTAAACAACTTCTTGTACCGAAACAAATACCCTGTGCACTAAAATGTCTCAATGTAGACTTAGTTGAGCATGTTTACCCCTATGTCTTTATCATATCCAGTGATTCTGGAAGTCTGTAAACATGTTTTACTCAAACTTACTTTAGAGAAAATAACATTACAAACCTGATCCGGTTTCGGCGGGTCCCGCGTCTTCCTTAAACCCGACATTAGCTTCTCTTTTGGTCCGTTGGCCGGTGGCCGAGCAACGAGCGTTTTCTTCAAGAGTTAAACGAGTAAACCAAAGTCGTTGAAAGCAATTGAAGGGTTTCGAAATGTCTGTAAAGGCTGAAATGTATTCAAAGTATCGTCGGTAAATCGATGTGAATCGCAGGTAAAGTTTAGACTTATCTGAGTCAGTATAAATCGATGTGAATCGCAGGTAAAGTTTAGACTTATCTGAGTCAGTATAAATCGATGTGAATCGCAGGTAAAGTTTAGACTTATCTGAGTCGTTGACAGAGAATACACTTTAGAACGATGGCGTCACAGTGAGCGCGGATCTATCAATTCTAAGTGACGTCACACGTCACTTCACTGGAAACTGATTGGAATGTAATGAATGTACTGAAGCAAAAAAGTGTTAAAGAGAGACAAGTCGAGGTTAACAAGTGGGGTTTAAATCAATGGCCAAATCAGGGTTAGGTGCCCTAGCAAGATTTTACTTGGCGCCCCTTGCATCTGGTACTGTTTTATTTTTGTAATGAATTGATGTTTATTCATTCATATTTTTGTTTTGTTTCATATGTTGTTTTATATGATGTCCAGTCCCATTCTATATGTTCATTATATATTTATTTCTTTTTTAAAAGGCTGATGATAGTTAAACTATACAAAAATAGCGCATACAGCAGCCAAAACACAAAGAGCAACTGCATCTAGCATTCATGCACAAACTACTGAGAACTAGCAAATGTTTTTATTTTCCAGTAGATGGCAGCAATCTTCCACTAAACTATGCACATTCATGTTTTCACCATGAATTAAACTGAGAAATTTAGATATTTAATGTGAATTTTACATTAAATGTTGCCATTTAAAAAAAAAAAATCTATATATAAATATCATTACTAATGTCGGCAAATACATTTTAATATTGCCATATGTCCCCTTAAAACTGCACAACTGCAAAGTAAAAACATTATAGGCTATTCAAAAAGTGATATTACATGCGTTTAAAAAACCGATATGGTTTTTAAATCAAAATCACACTGTCTGTGGCCTCTGCAGAACCCAGAAGAGCTGCTTGCATAAAGTTTAAGGTAAAAATGACTGGAATGAATTAGCGAACATTAGTATTTTACTACTATGCAATTAGATAGCTAGTAAACATTAGCCTACATCACTTTACCTCTGTCTTTATCCCTTATCTTCCCTGCTTCAGAGGGCTTCTGTCTATTTTGACACTACAATTCGACCATCTCTCATATATAATCAGGCAACTTTTGTTGGCTGCGTCCGAAAACCTAGGCAGTGACTCGTTAAGACAATGGCTTGTAAGGCAGCGTTTGTGCATGAAGGCGGCTCACGAAACTGATTTCGGACAGACTTCTTAGACAGTGTAACAGTTTGATGATCTACAGCAAAATAGAGAGAGCTTTGGTGAGAACTAAACAAATATTGAATTACTACATTAGTAATTTCTCGCTAGAAATGACATCAGAAGTGGAAAATGTTGGTAACAAAAAAAAGTACATTTACACACAAACTGACCAGCAACTATCGGACACCACCATTTTTTCCCCAGATTTTTGAATAATATAAATTAAAAATGTTTTATGTGTATGCCATAGTAAAGAGATGTGTTTTTATTTAAACTGACAGAGTGTGTCTGCTTCCCGAACAATGCTAGGAAGACTATTCCAGAGTTTCGGTGCTAAATAGGAAAAGGATCGACCGCCTGCAGTTGATTTTGATATTCTAAGTATTATCAACTGCAGACAAAGACAAAACCAAGTCCAAAGCAGGGCGAGACAAGAGTCAAGACCAAACCAGCACTCCAGAATAAAGATCCACATTACCGCCTGAGAAATGCATTATTTTTAATTAATAAATATAATTTATTAATTATATAATAATTTAATTAATTAATTAATTAAATAATTAATTTATATATTATATAATAATAAATATAATGCAACCTCTAGCGTCAGTTGCTAGAACATCTCTTGAGATCAGAGGAGTGAGGTTTACTCGCACAGAAACTACTAGCTGGCCTCCGTTACATTACCAATCAAATGAAAAAGATATTAGGTTAAATTTATTTGGCTTGCTGTCACCTGATGAGGGGCTGGATGAAGCAGCTTCAACTCGAGCTCTGATACACCCCCACCCACAGTGACTAAATATAGGATATGATTATGTAGGGCAAGGTACCTAAGATAAAGGTGGAGTTAGGGAGGTGGTGGGATGCTGGAACAGCTGAGACTGAGGAGCGGTAAGCAGCTGCTTATATACTCTGGCTGTTGATTGGAAGATTAGATGGGCTCGCTTCTCCCTAAATTACGTTTAGGAACGTCACAAAAATCCAGATCTCATACAAGTACTTTTTTTTGCAACAATATAGCGTGAATTTTGTGAGAATTTGTATTAATTTTGGTGACATTTTTGACACAATCTCTCATTGTTGTGACTTTGCCTATTTTAGCATTTATTTTAGCGTTTTTGCTCCCCCTGCTGGTAAATTTATATTCTGCTGCTTGAATTTATTTTATTCAGTTTCCAGGGTTGGGTTAAAAAGAACGTGCTCAACACATGGAAGTGCATGCTGAATTTGCCGTCCATCGCATTTACAACTCTTAAACGAGGCACTGTCTGTAAGTGGCGGTTAATTATTCTTAATTATGTTATTTGTAAGCTTATGAGGGACTGCATGTAAAAGTAATTGTTTCATAATGCAGAATTGGGAAATTCATAGTTGTACATTTGTATTGTGTAAACATTTTGTATGATCGTCTCCTGATTAATATTGTTGGACTCAACACTTACCATGTAACAGTTTATTTATGTATTCTTTTTGTTTTGTGTTGTTTTACTGTTTTACAGTTTTACACATTTATTCAGTAAATCTGAACGACGACTTCTGTGTCAAGACTGGTTATTGAGTAAAGTGTTTAGCTTGCTGGATACGAAGCCAGTACAGTAAAAAGACAAGCTTCATACAAGAGCTGTTTATCATGGAAGCTGGACTTCACCTGCTATTGTCATACACAGCATAGGGGCTAACACGACGACTGCAGACTCTCCACACAGTTATCAAGCTCGAATCAGTCATGGAAGATGAAAAAAGTCAGTCAGCTTCATCTCGACGTTCCGTGACTTCCGGCATGTCCACGGTCAGCATGGCAGCAGCTAAAGCAAGAGCCCGCAATGATCCAAGCTTCAATTTTTCCTCACCCTCCATAAACCCTGGTGAAAAGAACAGGTACAGTGAAAGCCACACCCATGTTCATAAACCTGTCTCTGTCCATAAAACAGATGTGATGCCCTCCTTTAATCTCTCTCATGCAAACAATCTTCAGAGAGCGACCAAGGAGTTCGATAAGCAATGTCCAATACATCATAAACCTCATCCTCTCAAAAAATGCAGAGGCTTCAGAGAAAAGCCATTAGAGGAACGGAAAGGGATTTTAAGGGAGCTGTCCATCTGTTTTAGATGCTGTTCATCGAACAAACACGTGGCTAAGAATTGTGATGTGTCAATCAAATGCTCTGAATGTGACAGTGTCAAACATCTGGCTGCTCTTCACCCGGGCCCAGCGCCGTGGCGTTCTGGTTCTACACCTCCCACACTGCATGGCGGGGAGGAAGAGGAGTCTTGTGGTGGAGAAGTGTCATCAAAATGCACCAAGGTTTGTGGCAAAGGATTTAGTGAAAAGTCATGCTCCAAAATATGCCTTGTGAATGTTTTTCCTGCTGGCGGTCCCAACCAAGGCAAGCGGATCTATGCCATAATAGATGAGCAGAGTAATAGATCTTTGGCCAGATCAGAATTTTTCGACATGTTCAATGTGCAAGGAACCTCTTCATCATACACATTAAAGACATGTGCTGGAGTAGTTCAAGCAACTGGAAGAAGAGCTCATGGGTTCATCATTGAGTCTGCAGATGGTGAGATCAATTTTCCACTTCCTACTCTTATCGAATGCAATAGTATGCCAGATAACAGAGATGAAATACCAACCGCTGTTGCTGCCTTGCACCATAGTCACCTAAAAGTGATAGTAGACAAGATACCACCTATTGACCCTAATGCTGAAATACTGCTCCTGTTGGGAAGAGACATAATAAGAGCACATAAAGTCCGCAAGCAACTTAACGGTCCCCATGATGCTCCATATGCCCAAAAATTGGACCTTGGTTGGGTCATTGTGGGAAATGTGTGTCTAGGGAAGTGTCACAAGCCCTTTCCGGTGAATTGCATGAGAACACACATCTTAGAGAATGGCAGACCAAGCTACTTCAGTCCATGCAATAATCACATTGTACTGAAGGAGTCGTTTGATGAGAAAACCCAGTTCCAAAAGCCATCTCACTTGCCACACTGTCAAGGAAGCCTATCAAGCTGCAGACTTGGCCAGTCAGTCTTTCAGCAGACCAAAGATGACAATAAATCTGCACCTTCTGTTGAGGATCAGTTATTTCTGGACATCATGGAAAAGGAATTCTTCAAGGACTCGAGTAACAGCTGGGTAGCGCCATTGCCATTTCGTAAGCCAAGGAGACGCTTACCAAACAACAGAGAATATGCAAAAAGACGTCTCATGTCTCTCCGTCGCAATCTTGACAAACGACCAAAGATGAGAGATGACTTCACAGAGTTCATGCAAAGAATACTCGACAATAACCATGCCGAGCTGGCACCTCCTTTACAAGATGGCCAAGAGAGCTGGTATCTACCATCCTTTGGGGTGTACCATCCCAAAAAACCAGATCAAATACGAGTTGTATTTGACTCTAGTGCACAGTTTGATGGAGTATCTCTTAATGATGTACTGCTGTCTGGCCCTGACCTTAACAATAGCCTGTTGGGAGTCCTCATAAGATTTCGAAAGAATCCTGTTGCCATCACGGCAGATATACAGCAGATGTTTCACTGCTTCTTGGTCCGGGAGGACTGTCGTGATGTTTTGCGCTTTCTATGGCATCGCGACAATGATCTGACTAAGGAGGTTGTGGACTACAGGATGCGAGTTCACGTGTTCGGGAATAGCCCTTCACCAGCAGTGGCCATTTATGGAATTCGCAGAGCTGCCAACGAAGAAGAGAAAGAGTATGGCAGGGATGTGAGGAAATTCGTTGAACAAGATTTCTATGTAGATGATGCCTTGAAGTCATTTCCTACAGAGGAAGAGGCAATCGATGTACTAAAAAGGACACAAGAGGCACTAGCTGCTTCAAACCTCAGACTTCATAAAATCGCTGCAAACAGAGCCAAAGTAATGGATGCCTTTCCTAATGAAGATTTGGCTAAGGACATCAAATCCCTTGACCTCTCCACAGATGACTTACCTGATCAGCGAAGCTTGGGAGTGCAGTGGAATCTAACGTCGGATACGTTCACCTTCCAAGTGCCTGACACTGAAAAGCCATACACACGCAGAGGAGTGCTTTCAACAGTGAACAGCTTATTCGATCCCCTTGGATTCCTGGCACCAATCACAATTCAGGGACGTCTACTCTTACGAGAACTCTCATCACAGACACATGAGTGGGACACACCACTCCCTGAGAACAGGCATGAAGAGTGGACACGGTGGTGTCATTCGCTGCAAGATTTGAGAAGTCTGACCATTCCACGCATGTATGTATCCATTCCTCTTTCTGAAGCCGAATACACTGAAATATGCGTCTTCTCTGATGCCTCCATGAAGGCTATCTCAGCTGTTGCCTACTTGAGAGCCTCAGATCAGAATGGCAACACAGAGGTAGGCTTCATTCTTGGCAAGGCAAGGTTGGCTCCAAAACCTGATCTATCTGTGCCTAGGCTGGAACTTTGTGCTGCAGTCCTAGCTGTTGAACTAACTGAACTCATTACAGAAGAGATTCATCTAAAGCCAGATAGAATAAGGTTCTACACGGATAGTAGAGTGGTGTTAGGATACATCTATAATGAGTCAAGACGGTTCCATGTTTATGTGAGCAACAGAGTGCAGCGCATCAGACATTCTACTCAGCCTGAACAATGGAGGTATGTTTCCTCTGAGCAAAATCCTGCCGATCATGGCTCTCGTTCTGTTTCATCTGCCAAGCTTGAGGCCACAACCTGGCTCACAGGACCTTCATTTTTGCACTATCCACCAGAGCGGCTCTCTGATAGCCCAAGCTCATTTAACCTTATTGACCCCGATGAAGATGTTGAAGTGCACCCAGAGGTTAAAGTCTTGTCTACCCATGTCAACCTGAATCAGTTAGGTACCAAAAGATTTGAGCAATTCTCAGACTGGAGAACAGTCGTCAGAGCCGTAGCTCGGCTGCAGCACATAGCTCATTGTTTCACTGGAACAGATGACGATAGTCAGTGCACTGGTTGGCATTTGTGCCCAAAGGGCTTATCTGTAAGCGACCTCCTGAAAGCAGAAGAGATCATCATCAAGAGTGTACAACATGAGGTGTATTCAGATGAGCTGAAATGTATCACTTCCATGGGTGATATTCCCTCACATAGTCCACTTTTAAAGTTGAATCCAATCATCGACAGCAATGGTTTGCTAAGAGTTGGTGGACGCATCAGACAAGCGGAGCTAGGAGATAAAGAAACAAATCCCCTCATCATACCGGCTCACCACCACATCACAGTCCTACTGGTCAGACATTTTCATGAACGTGTGCGGCATCAGGGCAGACATCTTACAGAGGGCACCATAAGATCTAATGGCTTTTGGATAATTGGGGCTAAACGATGCATTAGCAGTATTATCCAGAGGTGTGTTATTTGCCGTAAATTAAGAGGCAAGATGGAGGAACAACAGATGGCTGACCTGCCAGCGGAAAGGCTGCAGATGGATCCACCCTTTTCTTTTGTCGGCTTAGATGTGTTTGGGCCATGGGAAGTGATCTCACGACGCACAAGGGGTGGCCAAGCGAATAGCAAGAGGTGGGCAGTGTTGTTCACTTGCATGTGTACCAGAGGAATTCACATAGAGGTGATTGAGTCAATGACTTCCTCAAGTCTCATTAATGCTCTCAGAAGATTCTTCTCTATTAGAGGTCCTGCCAAGCAGCTGCGTTCCGACTGTGGGACGAATTTCGTTGGTGCCTCTAGAGAGCTTAAAATGAGTGAGAATGAACAAACAAAGGTGAGAGAATACCTGCTTGAGCAAAGATGTTCCTGGGTCTTTAATCCACCACACTCTTCTCATATGGGTGGTGTCTGGGAACGCATGATTGGTATAACAAGGCGTATCCTGGATTCTATGCTCCTGGAAAACAGGTACACACAGCTGACTCATGAAGTCTTAGTGACATTCATGTCTGAGGTCACAGCCATCATTAATGCACGGCCTCTGGTCCCAGTCTGGAGGAAGGAGTATCTTTGAACTCTTCAGAGCCGTCGCAAATGGCTTCACAAACATCCGAACATCAAGGAAGGTGACATTGTTCTTCTCAAAGACAAACAAGTCAAGAGGAATGAGTGGCCAATGGGGATAATTGTGAAGGCTATTCCCAGTACAGACGGTATGGTAAGGAAAGTGGAGGTGAAAACGGTTCAACATGGAACAACAAGAATCTATCTCAGACCTATTTCTGAATTAGTATACCTCCTGTCTTCAGATCAGGCTGTTTAGTCCAGTAATCGCTAGGATAAATGGTATCTTTGGGATACCAGACGGGGAGTGTTGTGACTTTGCCTATTTTAGCATTTATTTTAGCGTTTTTGCTCCCCCTGCTGGTAAATTTATATTCTGCTGCTTGAATTTATTTTATTCAGTTTCCAGGGTTGGGTTAAAAAGAACGTGCTCAACACATGGAAGTGCATGCTGAATTTGCCGTCCATCGCATTTACAACTCTTAAACGAGGCACTGTCTGTAAGTGGCGGTTAATTATTCTTAATTATGTTATTTGTAAGCTTATGAGGGACTGCATGTAAAAGTAATTGTTTCATAATGCAGAATTGGGAAATTCATAGTTGTACATTTGTATTGTGTAAACATTTTGTATGATCGTCTCTTGATTAATATTGTTGGACTCAACACTTACCATGTAACAGTTTATTTATGTATTCTTTTTGTTTTGTGTTGTTTTACTGTTTTACAGTTTTACACATTTATTCAGTAAATCTGAACGACGACTTCTGTGTCAAGACTGGTTATTGAGTAAAGTGTTTAGCTTGCTGGATACGAAGCCAGTACACTCATTAATTTCTGAACTGGCACAATAAATAAATCAAATTAGAGTATTTAAAGCTGCACTTTTTGCGCTCTCGCGGTTAATAAACAGAACTGCATGCGTCTTGCGGACGAACATTGCAGCCGGATCTACTTCTCTCTGTTTATGTCTATGGCGAGTCACGCAGGGACGGTGCTCCTCCGCAGCGGTTCCTACCTGACCGGTCTGAAATAGTCCCAATGTACCCAGCAAGCAATTTTTCGTCTAAAAGAAATCTAATAGCCGTCAAAACACAGCCCAGACGTCTAGGCTAAAACAAGGCTAAATTTGGGCTGTCAGTGAAAATCTAATAGACGTCTAATCATAGCCCAAGAATAGACTAGTCACAAATTAGACGGCTAACGAATGACTAGTACATATACATCTAATAGACAACAACATGGCTAAAGGATTCTTTTCACTCAAATATAACAGGTTTTCATAAATAACAATCCATCCAAATTAAATATAAAGTTTTATTTAAAAAAAAACATAAACAACATAGACAACTTAAGATAATACAAAAAGATCAAAACAAAAAAATTACCAAATAAAATTTTAAAAAATACAATTAAATATAAAATTAGGATAAGAAATATGGAATATTAACAACGTAATAAAATAAAAAAATATATAAAGAATGACAAAATATAAAGTTAACCCTTTTGTTGGTTTATAAAACATCATTGTTGGCTTTATTGCATTCCTTAACCCAAACTCTGTTGCCGCTGGGAAGTCGGTCATCATGGCATCTGCCAAATAAGAAACAAAATATTGCACAAGAAAAGCGTTGTTGACATCATAATGTTTAACTTTATTTACAGTAATTGTGACGAAGTCATTCTCTTTTGCTTGGATGCAAACTAGAGCTGGGAGTTAAGAGGCATGTTTAAAGAGAGAGCCATCATTTTCTCACCCCAAGTTGTTTAAAACCTGCATGGGTTTCTTTCTTCTGTTGAACACACACAAAAATATATATATTTTGAAGAATGTTGGTAACCAGACATTGATAGCCATTGACTTTCAGAGTAGGAAAATAAATACGGTGGAAGTCAATGGGGCCCATAAACAGTTTGATTACCCACATTCTTCAAAATATATTTTGTGTTCAACAGACGAAAGAAACAACTTGAGGGTGAGTGAATGACAGAATTTTCATTTTTGGGTTTCAAACATGTTTTAGCCACTATGTTGCATTAACACAACGAGATAGACAATTGGGAAAGCTGATTTTATTCCTGTGTGTGTGCAATGTGCTGTGCATGTAAGTGTTCTGTATATTTATTGTTGTGCTTTGTTGACTGATTGCTGGATCATTTTCAATCAACCAGATCACATCACTCTAGTTCTGAGGTTTTTACACTGGCTTCCTGTCTGTCAAAGAATTGATTCTAAAATACTATTGCTGGTTTTTAAAGCATTGAATGGTTTAAGGTCAAAGTAAATTAAAGGTGAACTAGGATTTTTGCAGTAAAACATCCAGAAACCACTAGGCCAGTGTTATATATTTTGTTCAGTTGAGTACTTAGAATATCCCAAACGTTTTCAACTATTTGTAAATCGTGAGAAAATTGCTATTTTAACCAAGGAGCCGGGACGTGTGAGCTATGCGTGTGAGGGAGTCGCCTGTCGATTGCGTCATATCTGCGTCACCCTCGGTCTCCGGTTTTATTCAGTGAAACACTTTACTCTCACTGCAGTGTGAACAAGTGTCATAGCAGCCGCCGAGCGAACGTCATAACTTCCTTTTCAACACACTCAGATATATCTAATACGATAAACAGAGCTGCGTTACCTCACACTCAGCACTGGAGAAGAGGAAGTGCCGCCGGCAACCGTGTCATCATAAAAGTCCCGCCAGCGACTATGCCATAATAACAGTCAATCGCTCCTGCGGCCTTGCTCAGCTCCACAACACTCGCTCCTGCTCTGCTTCAGACTACAGTAATGTTAATAATCGCATCCATGAACATGATTTCTGCCCGAGTCCTATCCTGACTGTTTCCCACCGGCTGTGAGGTGAAGACCACATGTCCCGAGATTCTGCGCTCAAACGTGGCGTCATCAAACTACGCCCTTGTTTTGAACAGGCGACCTCTAGTGGACGGAAAAGTTACATAGTGTAGCTTTAAAAGTAAAAAAAGTAAAAGTAAAAACTAAACTAAACATGGAGAACCAGAAATCTATGGAGTCAAAATAGGGCCACATATATCTGCAAAATAACACAATGTTTTGCAAACAAAAAATATGTTTTGCAAAAGAAAAAAATGCTTTTTTGCAAGTAAAAAAATAGTAATTGCAAAAGAAAAGTTACCACTGAGAGAAAAAATAAAGTTTAGCAAAGTAAAACTTGCAGCATTGACTTTGCAACACCTTTGCGCCGCTCCTTTAAATCCGCGTTTCCGTCATCCGTGCCTCTGCGGCGCAAGCTTTCCTTTGCGCTTCATTTTTCTTTGCGCCTCGCTTTGTGTCCCTGATTTGACATGGGGGAGGGGTCAAGAGGTTGGGGTGTGTACATGGGTGTGTACAAGGGACGAAGGCGCGTCCTTCTCGTTACGTCATCAGCGCGAGCCCCAGACCGTATGGATCTCGAGACCTCTGTGGCTGTGTCCCAATAGAGTGCCGAAGTAATGACGTCACTTTGTAGGCCAACCCGGAAGTTAGCGGCGCATGGGTTCCCTCGATCAAAAAGCCATTCATTTTCCCCATAGACTTTTGGAAAATCGCAAAAAATAAGATCTGTGTTCAACAAAGAGCAATGACCCTTACACGTTTTGTCTACCAAGATAATCTTTACAAGTTAATCCAAAATGTATACATTTTGAAGCCCAAATAAAGCCGTCAGATATAAAATGCTAACGGTAGGCTATAAACGGACTACAGCACACCATGGTCGCGGATCAACGTCATCATCAAGCTTCCTCAAACTTTATTTAAAAGCACGCTCGCTCATTATGATCTGCGCTGTGTATGAACACTTATCCACTTTTTCATGAGAAATATTGCCCATTCGTTTTTTCCAAAAATGTTAGAAACTAATTTTGTTTATGCGTGCCTCTCTGAGATTTATCTTTTGTTAATGTTTTTTCAGACAATATGATTATCAATGTGATAACATTAAATGACATGAAACACAACCCAGTCTCTTTTTGTTAAATGCAAGTTTATGTATGATCAATAATACAAAACGTATAATAAGCTACACATGAAATAAAGCAAACAATTCAGTCAAACATTCAAAGTCAGTGCTAGTTGGCTAATTTACAACGGTAACGTACAGTTATCGCCTAAAAATAAACAAGTAATGAAACTTATCTTTGCACTCAGCCTAAACGATTTGCCAGGGAACAAATTATAGATCCATGAGAGCAAATATGGGCCGTTAAATCTCCACAAGACTAATTATAGCTGGAGACGCCACAGAGACATCAGAGCCAGCGGCAGACGGCAGAAGGACTAGCCGAGGAAAGTCAACTCTCGCCGGCTAAACAAGCGCTGACCGCCGCTGACTCACTGGAGCTCACAACTCCGATAACACCAGATAAAATGTTTAAATAGGCACTCTTCTTATAAATAAACCACAGATTTGAGCTTTAAACAACTACATTATCGACTGAAAAAGTCTTAAAACTAAGTTGTCACACATTAACAGTAGATTTTAACACAAAAAGACGTGTAAACACAGCCCATGTCAGCCATTTCTCAACGAGACAAACATGTGAAGAGAGTAACGTTAAACTCCAAATGTTCAAGCATCCAACTGTGCGCGAATAGCGCGATTTATTCACGCCACATAAGTTCTTCATTCGGCTGAAACGCGGGCTAGTGAGAGATTGCCTGTTTGTCACGATGACGTCTAAAGTCCCCGCCAAAGGATGTAGTCCCTTTTAGCAACTTGTTAGCAACCATCGTTTTTAAGACACAATAAAGTCTTAAAAAATCACAAGCAGGTTATAACTAGTGTGTTTTATGTCATAGATTAAAACGTGAAAATATATAGAGGCTTTGTTAACCACAGACCTTATTTCAGGCGATTTAGCAAAAACCCATTCAAAAAACCCATAGACTTTAGGGCGAGGGAACCCATAGGGCTAAAATGCTAACTCACTTCCGCGTTTTGGCCTACAAAGTGACGTCATTACTTCGGCACTCTATTCGGGGGCTGCATCCTTCAAAGGCCGCATTTGAAGGCCGATTGCGTCACTGCAGCGCGACGAAGGCTGTCCCAATTCGAAGGGGCCTTCAAATGCAGCCTGCCGTTCGTGTTGCCAAGTCCGCGTCTTTTCAGCCGAATTAGGCTACTTTTAAGTTGTTTCCGCGGGTGAAAAATTATTTCCGCGGGTTTGTTTCTACCCCATAAGTACGATTTCGCCGCTCCAACACCCCCAAACGTACAACTCCAGTGGAGAATTTGGCCGCTCGATGGAGAAAATCGCATTGGCAGTTTTGGACTACTTTTGTTGCAGAGACCTGGCAACCCTACCCACCGTCCTTCTCCCCGGCCGCGAAGGATAGAACCAACCAGAACAAGTGGATCCTTCGCAGTGTATTCCTCTGCCCATCCCGCGGCCGAGGAATACACTTATAAATGTAAGTATTGTGTTTTTTCATTTACTCAAATAACCAACGAAACGTTTTAAAAGCCGGTGGTCTTTATTTCTGTGTTACCACTGCACGGCTTTATTCGTTACGTGATCTGATGTAATATTTCGTTTTGTTTTATGGATGAAGTTTTATGGATGACAGCTTTATTAAAATGAGGGCAGCAAATGAGTATTTATTTACCGGGCCGAAAAACTCGGCCAGTGTGGATTGGAGTACGACCCATTTGTAGTATTTCCATAGGTTATTGTGTAGGTAGGCTATAGGGAGGCTTTATCCTATACAAACCCCACAAAAAAAGAATATAGAGTTTGAGTATCTATAAATATGATTTCTGGAGTATTTTGTATGTTTGTAGGCTACTGATGCATCATATTTTTTTAATTTTCTTAAGATTGCACCCCTGCCTTGCAGGTTAAAAAAAAATTACAACTTAAAAACAAACAAACAAAGTATGCAAGTTAACTGACACATCTTTACTGAAATGTATTGTGCTGTTGTGTTTGTTATTGAGTGACATGTTTATTTCCTCTGCCTTAGTATTGAAAGTGTCCTGGGACAGGTGAGGAATTGGGAAACTTGGCCATGGTTTGTCTTCATGAATGAGGTGTTGGGACAACCCCACTGTCCTCATTGCCTCCATCCCTGAGGACACACCAGGGCCAAGTTCAGCAGAGGATGACCAAGATGAGGAGCAACTCCACCAAGAGGAAACGAGACCGAGAGGATGAGCTGATGGAGAGACTGAGAGGATGAGCTGATGGAGATACTGAGGGAGGACATGAAGAGACAGACAGAGGAGAGCAGGGAGAGAATGGACTGATTGTTTTCTCTTCTTGAGAGATTGTTGAGAACTAAAATTTTGGTTTTGTAAATTAAAATGTGTAAATTAAATATTATCATTCTACATATTATTTTTGTAATGCAAGTTATAATTTGTAAATGAAATAAACAATTCTGTACATTTATGTCAATTAATTTGTAAATGAAACAATAAATTGTTCTATACATTTTTATTTACAGTACTTTTTACAACTATTTACATAAGTTACGTTTAAGATTAGAAAAACAAAATACATTTTAAAATTAACAGTACATAAAACAGATGGAAGAAAATGTTTTTATGTAGTCTTTTATTGAGCTGGGCTGGGAGACCCTGGTGAAGCCTCTGTCAGCGGGACATCATCTGGGATCAGTGCATTTTCCACTGTCTGCCAACAGGTTTGCAGTGCTGACTTATTCGACGGCTGCCATGTAGCTAATATGTTTTCAGAAAGAGGGAAGAATAAATTAAATTACCTCACATCCTCAAATCAAACCATAAAATATTTTAACATGCATAACTGTTCTATGAGCTGAACTCTGACTGCAGAACAGCGGCCTCTGAGATGAAGTTGAATAAAAATCTGAGGTACTTCACAATTATACTCAAATACAGAGTAAATGCATTTCGTTACATTATTGGTAATATTTAGCAACTGTTGACAGCTGCTGTTGAAGAGAACTGAAATTAACATTTATACTGGACTTTAAAGTTATATTCAACTGCCTAAAAACAAAACCACTAAATATGTAGTAAACTATATAAAATCGTATGTTGGTAACATATTTAGTCAACATTTTATTTTTATCAGTAGATACATTAGATTACTGGAGTAAATTGAAACACAATACTAGCATTTAAAAGTGTAATCTGGCAATTTCTCTTCAAAAATGTGACGTCGCGGCGCGCAATGAATTCTGGGGTAGGCAAGGCTGCGAAGCATCCATCCAACTATCCTTCATTTCATGGGAAAAGAAGGACGCATTTGCAGGCCGTATTTTGAAGGATCCTTCGAAGGACCTACGAATTGGGACACGGCCTTCAAAGGATGCAGCCCTTGAATTGGGACACAGCTTGTGTGTCATTCAGCTGCAAATCATCTAGCTGTCTTTGAACACGGCATGATTAATTGCATAAATTTTTTTAATCATGTGTTTTTTTTTAATTAATGAGTTAAATTGACAGCTCTACTTGTAACACTTTACCCCAACACTGATGATGTGTCAGACAAATTCAAGAAATGATTCCTGATGTAGTTTGGTTAGTTAACATAGCTGAGAGCTGCATGCATGCAACATGGGTATTTATAACCCTTACACCAGAATGCTATAGACATCGATGGATCATCCTCTGCATAGAAAGTGAATGAGATTGGGCAAATTAATTGAGACAGCGAGAGATCAGCACAGTTGCTCAGCCTCAAGGGCGAGTGGCCAAATTTAAGTCAGATGGTATTGATTGACGTAACGAGAAGGACGCGCCTTCGTCCCTTGTACACACCCATGTACACACCCCAACCTCTTGACCCCTCCCCCACGTCAAATAAGGGACACAAAGCGAGGCGCAAAGAAAAATGAAGCGCAAAGGAAAGCTTGCGCCGCAGAGGCACGGATGACGGAAACGCGGATTTAAAGGAGCGGCGCAAAGGTGTTGCAAAGTCAATGCTGCAAGTTTTAAGGCCCGGGTATACTTCGGCCGTCCGCGTTCGTGCACCGCCCGCATGACGTAATTTTCGTCACTCGGAGGGCTCGCGGCCGGCCGCACACCCCGTCCGCGCGCAGCCCAAATTTTCAGACCGCGCGGACGGTCCGCGTGCAACAGCGCATGCGCCAGCAGTACAGAAGAGTCCACTAGGTGGCAATACGCACAGTATTGAGCACAGTGTTCAGCCTTTGAAGAAGAGTGTGCAAAGACCGGTTTAAAAACAACACACTTGAAAAAAAGAGAGAATTTTTGATTCTTCAGTGTTTCTTCCAAACTATGTTGCAATGGTGGATGCACTACAATTCTTCTCCGATCATGCCCAGCGAAATGTCCCGTTGATGACAGGACTCAGTGCTGCCCTCCGATGTCTGGTAGAGCATATACTTTTTTTACTGCGCATGTGTCGAACGCGATCATCCGCGCGCATCCGTTGTGTAGTATACTTTGAAAGACGCGCGGACAGGGCTGCGCGCGTGACGCGTCCGGGCGTGGTAAGTGAAGTATACCCGGGCCTTTACTTTGCTAAACTTTATTTTTTCTCTCAGTGGTAACTTTTCTTTTGCAATTACTATTTTTTTACGTGCAAAAAAGCATTTTTTTCTCAATATTCTTTTTTTTTTTTTTGCAAAATTTTTTTTTGCAAAACATATTTTTTGTTTGCAAAACATATTTTTTGTTTGCAAAACATTGTGTTATTTTGCAGATATATGTGGCCCTATTTTGACTCCAATCTCCAATAGAAATCAGTTTTTTTTTTGCACTATTTATCTGGAATAAACTCACAGAAAACTGCAGTTCTGCGGCAACTCTTAATTATTTAAAATAAAGGTTAAAGACTTTACTGTTTGCCACTGCCTTTTATTAACTGGAAAGGAATAACAATGATACATTTCTTACACTCCACTGTAACGTTTACTCTCCTGTTTTATCATGTTTTTATTTTCTATTGAACTATTTTAAAGTGTTTTTAAATGTCTTCTTATATTGTCTTTTTACATTACCCAATGTTGATTTTGTTTTATGTAAAGCACTTTTGTGCTATACAAATTTGCCTTGCCAAGTCAAAAACACATATTTTCATATAATGATCCAAAGAGTAAAATTATATTTGTGGCTTTCATAACAAATTATAATAGGTTGCACATGTTTCATGTTTATCCCCTTGGAGGTACCTACAGGTAGCCTACATGTAGCATGTTAAGCTAACCACGACATGGCTTGTTCTACAATTACTAGCTAAAATCTCATGCTTCCTATGATAACAAATAATGTTCACAATGAACACGTCAAAACGAAAAAACAGATACTTACAAGGCCAAAGAATAACGTTTGCTGTTGCCAGAGATGGGCATAAATACATTGAAATGTATTTAAAATACAAATACAAAATACATGTTTGGCGATTCAGGGCATGTTTAGGCTGAAATCTATCTGGGCCTATTCATTAATATGTTTTGTTCTAATGTCACAACAAGTCACAATTTCAAGTTTACTGGGTTTAACTTGATTATTTGGTTAGGGTTTAAGAAGTGTAGGCTACTAAAAAACTTTTTCACGTACGTGTCCTCAAAATGACCCACAACCTAATCACTTTATATGTGAAGAACAACATTTATTCACAAACTTCTCAGGAGACGAGTGTTTGACAAATTATTCGGCAAACTACTTCCTCTCATTGCTGCTTTTTGATGGTTTGGAGAACAATTACTCAGAGTCACCCTCTGTGGTTTCACAGAATAATAGAGAATCGGAGGGCACATCAAGCATTACTTTACTGAAGCGTGCGCGCAGTAAGCAGGTTCGCGGCGTAGAGCCATGTGAATTGCGAAAGTATAAACAAGCCTTCAACCAGTGTTGCCAACTTAGCAATTTTGTCACTAGATTTAGCCACTTTACCTTAGAAACTTTTTTTTCTAAAAGCACCTAGCAACAAATTTAGCCTTTTTTTTCATTTATTTGGCAACTTTTAGCAGCTTCTGGAAAGTGACTCTAATCCAAACAACACACATACAAGCTAGCTCAATAGGCCGAGCGGTTCATTCATAATTCCTTAAGATCGCTGTGGAAATCGCTGTAAAAACCAGAAGATCATTTAGGTAACATATTTACGGAGCCCTGCATATAGGAAAAAACTAGTTGGCTAAATCGTGCACACGATTTATAAATCAAGGGAACAAATGAGTAAATCGTGTGGACGGTTTAGCAAATTGAGGGAACAAATAAAATGTTGCGCACAATTTACTTCTCTTTTTTTCTTGCACGTCATGTGGGGCTCTGTACATATTAACTAACTAACTAACTAACTAACTAACTAACTAACACATTGCTTTAATTTATTTTACAAACAAATCTAAATTAGCATTTCAAATAATATCTACGCGTTACATAATGCCATAGTTTTGCCTTGCGATTACGTAATGACGTCATAGGGCAATGACGTCACAACATCATTTAGCAACTTTTTGCAACAACTCGATCTGCCTTTAGCAACTTCCCCGAAAAATGTGTTGACAACAGTGGCTTCAACGGCACAAAGCTAAAGAGAAAGCGGCAACTGTGTGCTGATTTCACCATTTGACGCATTAAAAAGGCATTTAAGTCAAAAGTGTTGGCTTACGTATTTGTCAGCGTTCCACTATGTCTCGGAGCGCGCACGCAAAAGAACTGCCTGCCAACGTGCAAGTGTGAATTTGAATTTCCTTTCGCGGCAGTTATAGTAACACAAATCACATCACACACACCCAATAACTAATTTGCCCTTGCTTCTTTTTCCACTCCAACATTCAAATTATTCCTGCCCATTAAAGGCTGCACAGATATATTTGCTTACCCCGAAAGGCCTATGTAAACGATTTAGAAAAATTTCCATCGATTCACAATTTCACAATTTATATCATCGCTACGAATCTACGATATGTATTGTCATATATTACCCATCCCTAACATGCAGTAACGTTAATACTTCAAACACATTTGACAAGCTATCAACAAGTAGAATTGACCATGACATCCTTATTCCAGAAGAGTTGTGCATGAATGTTGGGGTTGGGGTTGGGGTTGGGGTTGGGGTTGGGGGGAGGGGCGTGTCTGGTCTGAACTAGTTGATGCATGAAAACAGCTCCTGATAAAGAGGTTGACTGGCTCAAGTATTTTGAGTATTTTGAAAATACAAAAATACTCATCTTAAATGTATTTAAATACAAATTACATTTGATTTTTTCCAAAGGCTTTAAAATACAAAATAGTATTTTGTATTTAAAATACGTATTTTAAATACATGTATCTGAAATACTGCCCATCCCTGGCTGTTGCCCGTTATTGTTCGCCTCATAGATATCCAAAATAAAAGCTAGATGTCTCGTGCGCGCTGCTGGCCAATGGAGCAAGCAATACGCCTTATTCAGCCGGCCGCCATTTTGAATCCAGAACGAGGCTGTGAGGGGAAACCGGAAATATCAACAACAGGACATGGCCGTGTGGACTAGCAATTTAACGTTTCTTCCTCCTCTTACGATCAACCTAGTGGAGTCATGGGCGGACAAAGACTCAAAAATTCCTAGGTCCGTCCTCCTGAAGGGATACAGCAATTGGATTGAGGGGTATATCCACGATGTTGAAGGTAAAATCTACTTTTTTGGCTTTCTTGTACACTTAGCGAGTTGATGGAGCTAACAGAGCTAACGTAAATATTGTCTGACGGGATTTAAAATTATGCTGAAAGTATGTACCGATTGTATACGTGATGACAATATTAGCCCGTTTATAAACAGTTAACGGTAGTATTTGATGTATGTGATGCATGTGGTTTACAGTGAAGAGAAATGAAGCAGGATCTAGTGTTAGGGCCCGGTCCTTTCGCTCGATGCGAAAGAATGAGGTGCCTTACACCATGAAGGTATTCTGTATTGTTGTTTGCAATGTTCTGCACCCTCCAAGTTCAGGATGGGTTATATGAAGTTTATTTGCAATGTTCTGCACCCTCCATGTTCAGGATGGGTCATATGAAGTTCAAAGTTTTAGTTCGTTTTTTCGACCTTTTGTGTTGGTTCGTGCCTAAATACCAGGTTTTTCGGGTATGACGAGTCATTACAGAGTCGAGTGTACAGTTGATATTAATATAGGTTATTGATATGGATATGTGGTTGTTCCAATGTGGTTTTTACAAGTATTATAAGTAAGTTAGAGGGAAAAAAACAGGTTAAACTTGAACCAGCTACCATACTCCAAAACACAAACTATCAGCTGAACTGTTTTTTCCCCCCACACTTATTTTTACTAATATAAATGCATGTACTTGTATACATTTAAACAAACACATACAGTGTAATGTAAATTGTAAACCATTACCAGGGATGTAAACAGTAGCAACAGGCTGACATTTCCTGTTTTACTATTTTAAAATGATAAAGCTCCACACATTTGATAGTAACGTTATGACAGTCATGTTAATAGAACTGCGTGCCTCCAACTGTTGTTTGGAAAACAAACAGGAAATGTTCATGGGTTAGTGACATAATAATTGTATTAATAACCTAAGTCATTACTCTGAAAAACTCTGATATTTGGCAAGTCCTGAAATGTACTGAAGGGGTGGATTCAAGAATCCATCCCTTCAGTGCTAATACTGACTTTGTTACTAACAATGTTTTTTACTGTTTTTTTTTTGTTTTTTTTTGCAGGTGGATCTGTCTTCCGAAAGCCCATACATCCAAGACACCCACTGCACTTGTAAAGCAGGATTGGGGCACTGCAACCACCTACTGGGACTACTGTACACACTAGTTCACTACCTAAAAATGGGGCACAAATCTGTACCGCCCAGAACAAGTAAAACCTCATTGCCTCAAACATGGCATGTGCCATCAAGAGCATTAGGACTAAAGCCAAAGTCAATCAGCAGAGTATCAGTTTCCAAAGTAAAACCACCAAATGCAAATCCCCTAAGAGTTAACCGGACGAGTGCTGGAATTCTCCCAAATGTTTATTGCCCAGTTCCTCTTCCATTGCCCTGTAGTGAATTTGAAGATAACCTGAGGGAAAACCTAAAAGCATTAGGAAGCAGAAGCCACATGTTAAAATTATTAACAGCTGGAAAGCAACAGAAAGAACTGGTCTCCACAGCATTTGGTGAGCTACCTTTAGGGTCTGTTTTAACCTACCAGTTACCCCAGCAGACAGCGTCCTTTGAAGAGCATCCTTCACTGCCTCTGCCTCCACAACCACTCTCATACACAACTGTTTTAAACCAGAGAGAACATGATTTCTATAGTGGTTTGATAATTACACCAGAGGAATCACTACATCTGGAAAGTGGAACCAGGGACCAAAGCAGCACCACTTGGCATTGACTACGTGCAGAGAGGATTACATCAACATCTTTCAAGCAAGTCTGTTCTAGAGTTAAAGACTTTGAAAAGTTAGCTGCTAACATGACTGGTAAACAAACAGTTCAAACAAAAGCAATGAAAAGAGGCATACAACTTGAACCTGTTGCTGCTGCAGAATATGAAAAACTTACTGGAAACAATCTGTTCCCTTGTGGCTTAATTATTAATCATCATGCCCCACACCTAGGAGCCTCTCCTGACAGTTGACCTGACAGCAGATCCAGTCCATGGACTTCTTGAGATCAAATGCCCAAACAAAGACAGTTTCAAAGACTGCTCATATTTGAGAAATTCAGCAGGGACCTACACTTTAAAAAAGACCCACGAATATTACTATCAAGTTGTTGGACAAATGGGGATTAGTGGGTTTACATGGTGTGATTTTTTTGTCAAATGTAAAAATGATAACCACATTGAACGCATCTATTTCAACAGAGATGAATGGGAGGAGATGAAGGGTAAACTTGATTTTTTCTTTTTCAGCTGTTTCTTACCTGCTTTGTGCAACAAGAGAGTGTAAACAGAATCAAAACAACCTGAACAATCCCTTTTAATGTAAAGTATATTGTTGTATTCTTTATAGATTTTATCCAGTTAAGTACTTTTTAAAGAAATTTAGAAGTGATATTGATACTTCCTGCTCTTTTTGTGAAGCCTCTTCTGAAACTAT
>NC_137112.1:6859070-6866480 GCF_949357685.1 Gobio gobio | reverse complement strand
TCTCTCTCTCTCTCTCTCTCTCTCTCTCTCTCTCTCTCTCTCTCTCTCTCTCTCTCTCTCTCTCTCTCTCTCTCTCTCTCTCTCTCTCTCTCTCTCTCTCTCTCTCTCTCTCTCTCTCTCTCTCTCTCTCTCTCTCTCTCTCTCGTGCGCATGCGTGGGCGTTTGCTGAGTGAGTTGAGTGTGAATCAGAGCGTGACTGTGGAGTCCTTTCCATTTTCAAAGGTCTGTTTACTTAAGTGTTGTTTCTCTCACTGTTTTTATTTAAGTTTTTTCCACTGTGTATGGTCACAAAGCACTGAAAACACTGTGGTGAGAACGGGGTGGGTTTAGTCAGCCAGTTTTTTTTAACTGGCTGCCATGGCGAATTCGGAGATGGCGAGTTATGAGCAACTCACCCGGCAGCATGGAGTTAAAGTGCCTGTTGGAGTTGAGCGCTCCGTGGAAGAGTGTGTGTTAGCGATAGGAGAGGTGGTTGGTCACAGTAGTATTCGTTCGGCGTCTAGAATGAATGGGGCTGTGGTGTTATTCTTAGACAAAGTCGAAAAGGTTAACGTAATAGTTGAACAAGGGATAGTGCTTAATGAGAGTTTGATTAAAGTCTTCCCACTTGTTAATCCAGCGAGAAGGGTGTTACTGTCCAACGTGCCCCCTTTTATTAGCGATGACGCGCTGAAACGGGAATTGTCTCGCTATGGACAGTTGGTGTCGGCGATTAAGAAAATTCCTCTAGGCTGCAAATCCCCGTTGCTGAAACACGTCGTGTCTTTCCGTAGACAAGTGTATATGATTTTGAGGAGTGATTTTGATGAGTTGAATGTTGCTTTTAAATTTAAAATCGACAGTTTTGATTATGTAATTTTCGCAACAACTGAGAGCATGAAATGCTTTGGATGCGGGAAAGTCGGGCACTTGGTACGTGCTTGTCCAGAAAATAAGGCATCAAATAGTACAGAAGATGAAGGTGGGTCTCAAGGGCAGAGTGTGGAAAAAGAAAGTGAAGTTGGGAAGGTTTCGGATTTGAGTGTGGACAAAGAAGAAACAGAAAGTAGTAAGGGAAGTGAGAAAAGAGTTCCAAATGATGAGACGTTGGATGTTGAGTTTGATGAGATGGAGGGTGAAATACTCAAGGAGGATGAAGCAGTATTTAAAGTGCCATCAGTGAAAAGGAAGTCGAATACTTGTGAGACAGCAACTATATCAAAGAAAAAGGCTCAAGATGAGACTGTTATTAAAAGTTCTGAGGAGGTGTTGAACGCAAGTGATTTGTCGGGCTCAGAAAGTGAGCGAGAATTTTCAGAATTTCAAGCTGAAGATGTAGAACAAGAATATAGTGGTTACAGTTTGGAAAAAATGAAAAACTTTTTGCAACGTACAAAAGGAATGAGGAATGTTGAAGTTACAGACTATTTTCCTGATCTTTCCTTATTCATTAATTCAGCAAAAAGTGTAATGAAACAGAAAGGTGAAGGATGTCTGGCAAATCCAGAGGTGTATCGTTTAAAAAAGATGGTGCAAAAAGTGCGTCCCCAAACAATGCATAATGATATATCACAAGAATAACGGTGTTAAATGGACCTGGTTTTTTGTGGTGCTTTCATCCCTCATAATGAGTAATTTTAAAATATCTTCCCTGAATGTAAATGGGGCGAGGGATGTAAGCAAAAGAGCTCAGGTTTATGAGTTAATGAAAGTAAAAAAAATAGATGTCATGTTTTTGCAAGAAACTCATAGCACAAAGGAAAATGAAGTATGCTGAGTCATAAGACTGCTCTTAGTGCTGGGGTGGCTGTTCTTTTTTCAAAGACTTGTCTACCAATATCTTATGATGTTGTTGAAATAATTCAAGGCAGATATTATTAAGGGTAATAGCAAAGTTTGAAACTGTTACGATGGAATTAATAAATGTTTATGCTCCTGTAAAATCAATGGAAAGAATGTTGTTTCTTGAAACGCTATGTGATGCCTATAAAAAAATGTAATATGGAAAGTTTTTTAGTACTGGGAGGTGATTTTAACTGTACAAGTAATGATTTAGATAGAAATCATATTGAGCCTCATATGGCTTCAAGAAGTAAATTATTAAATATGATTAAAACCTATCAGTCTTTGTGATGTGTGGAGGAATTTTCATTGTAATGAAGAGGAGTATATCATGGGCGCCATGTAAAAGAAAAAGTGCATTTCATTAGCAAGATTAGATCGTTTTATTGTTTTAAATATCAGAAACAATGTTTTAAAATCTTGTGCAATTTGTTCCTGTTTGTTTCTCTGACCATTCAATGGTAGTAGCATCTGTTTTTATTCAATCTGTTAAAAATAAGAGTGCATACTGGCATTTTAATGGCGCTTTACTTGAAGATGCCTCATTTTAATAAATGTTTTTCTATTTTTTTTGGTTGGGATGGAAATCTAAAAAGTCCTCTTTTACATCAGTACAACAATGGTGGGATATTGGGAAGGGTGCAGATACCAAAACCTTTGTAATCAGTACACTTTTAATGTAACTAGAGATATGGTTCAATCCATAAGAAGTCTAGAGATGGATATCATAGAACTTCAGGCTTTAACATGAAGCCACTGCAAATTCAAAACCAATTGCAGGCTCTTAAAGGAAAAAAAGGAGCATTAGCAGATCTATTAGGTACAAGGTCCCAGGGGGCGTTGGTTAGATCCAGATTTCAGAATCTTTCTGAAATGGATGCCCCGTCCAAGTTCTTCTTCAGTTTGGAAAGGAAAAAATGGCCAAAAGTAAAAGTATTCAGTGTTTACAGTCAGAAGATGGAAAAGTTCTAACTGAGGTTTCCTGACATTCGAAAAAAGGGCTGTCAGTTTTTATAAGGAGCTGTATTCCCACAGTTCTGTGGATTGGCGAGTTAATGGCTGAATTGTGTCAGATCTTCCAAAAGTGAGTGAAGGATTCATATGCAGATCTCGAAGGTCCTTTAACAATAGACGAACTTTACAATGCTTTGCAGAGTATGAAGAATGGCAAAGCACCAGGATTAGATGGGTTCCCTGTCGAATTTTATAAGGCATACTGGCATTTGTTGGGAGAAGATCTACTTGCAGTTTTAAGTGATAGTTTGGATAAAGGAAAACTGCCACTGAGCTGCAGAAGAGCTGTTTTAAACTTTCTCCCCAAGAAAGGGGATCTCAAGGAGATAAAAAACTGGAGGCCAGTTTCTTTACTATGCACTGATTATAAGATTTTATCAAAAGCGTTGGCAAACAGAATGAAGAAAGTAATTGGACAGGTTATACATATAGATCAATCTTATTGTGTGCCTAATAGATCAATAGTTGATAATATATCCTTGATTCGAGATGTTTTTAGAAGTCTCTAGACTGTTTGGGAAGAAATGTGGCCTAATTTCCCTAGATCAAGGGAGAAGGCGTTTGGACCGGGTGATCATAATTTTTTATGGTATACGTTTGAAATTTTTGGTTTTCCACCCGTGTTCACTGCCTTGAATTAAAGTGCTCTATGAAGATATTGAAAGTGTACTGAAGGTTAATGGTGGTTTGAGTAGCCCTTTTAAAATACAAAGGGGGATTTAGACAAGGATGTGCCTTGTCGGGTATGCTTTACTCAATAGCAATAGAACCCATGCTTAATAAAATTAGGACTATTTAGATGGTTTTACATATGGGAGTTCTTTTCCACCTATAAAACTATCAGCATATGCAGATGATGTTTTAGTTTTAACCAGTGGACAGGGATGATATTGACAACTGGTTGATATTGTGAATATTTATGCAAAAAATCTCATCTGCAAAAGTAAACTGGGCTAAAGTTCAGCATATAGTGTTGGAAAATGGAATGAAGGAGAACTGGTTTTACCAGGTGAAATGGTGTGGTCACAAAGAGGTCTTAAATATCTTGGAGTTTTTTTGGGTGATGAAATAATGATGCAAAGGAACTGGGAAAATATTCTTGAAAATGTAGAAGGAAGATTAGGAAGGTGGAAATGGCTTTTACCCAAAATGTCATTTAGAGGAAAGAGCATTGATTGTTAATAATATAGTAGCCTCCTCATTATGGCATAGATTAACAGTTTTAGAAACCTCCTGAAGGGGTTTTGGGGAAAAGACAGGTCAAGTTGACCAAATTCTTTTGGGATAGATTAATTGGTTACCACGGAGTGTTCTTTATCTTCCAAAGGAGAAGGTGGGTCAAGGAGTTGTTGACCTCATAAGCAGGAAAGTAGCCTTCAGGCTTCAGTTTGTTCAAAAGTTTTTATACAGTCCAAGTATATCATGGTTTGGACCAGCCTGTTGCCTTTTAAGCAAGGTTGGAGGGTGGAGTTTTAGAAGAAATATTTTTTGGACAGATTGTCGGAGTTTTAAATTTAAAATTCATTTCTTCCTTTTATGAGAGTGTAAGAAAGACATGGTGTATCATTACAGGTTAAAAGATCATTGTCATATAAGTCACTGTATTGGTTTCTGGAAGAACCGTTGGTTAATGGTGCTCAGAATGGATTTATGTGGCGATACAACTTTATGGTTGATGCAACTCTTAACAAAAGCAAAGTTGTTAAAATGAAAGACTTATTAGAAGTGGCTGTTAACGCGTTGGACAATGCTGATGCACTTGCACAGAGACTTGGAATTAAATCAACAAGGAAAGTCCATTTTTTATTAAAGACTGCAGAGAAAATTTGATTGAAGAAGACTGGAAATTTTTGTCAAGTACGGCACTTCCTGATAAAACTGATAATTTTCCTTGTATGGTGATCTCTAAAAGTGTAATAGAAAATGAAAATTCCTTAATGAACTCTGAGGATTTGAGAGATATCATGTTTGAAACAATAGGAGGAAAGAGTTTATATAAAGTTTGTGTCAAGGTGATAAATAAAGAGAAATAAAACGTATGGATACACCATGGAGAAATCATTTAAGTGTTGATTTTGAAGTCAAACCTTTTTGGGGCTCTTGTTACAAACCACCATTGACTAAAAATGTGGGTGATCTTCAATGGCGCATTTTACATGGACATTGTTGCTAAAAATGCTTTTATCTCAGTGTTGAACCCAAATGTGCAAGATACATGTCCATTTTGTGATGAAAGAGAAACCATATTTCATTGTTTTATGCACTGTGAGAGACTAAGACCTTTGTTTGTTTTAATTGGAGATTTTATTTGCTAATGTTAATGAAATGTTTACAATGATTGTGTTTATTTTCGGTTTAAGTATTGTAAAGAAAAAAAGAAGAAAGGACGGTTGTTAAATTTCATCTTAGGTCAAGCCAAAATGGCAGTTTATATTAGTAGGAAATATAAAATTGCTCATGGAAATAGTACAAATGTTAACATGCTGTTTAAGGGGCTTATAAAAGCAAGGATAAAGCATGATTTTATTTTCTACTCTCATATGGAAAAATTGGAGAACTTTGAAGAGGTTTGGAGTGTAGAAAGAATGTTGTGTTGGATTGAAAATGATGCATTGCACTTTGTTGAAGAATTTGAGTAATTTTAAGAGGTTTTAATTGTATGTGTTTTTTTAATGTGATGTTTTTTGGTTTTCTGATGTTGTTGTGTAGTAAATAAAACGGTTGTTTAAATCTCAAATCTCTCTCTCTCTCTCTCTCTCTCTCTCTCTCTCTCTCTCTCTCTCTCTCTCTCTCTCTCTCTCTCTCTCTCTCTCTCTCTCTCTCTCTCTCTCTCTCTCTCTCTCTCTCTCTCTCTCTCTCTCTCTCTCTCTCTATATATATATTTATAAATCAAAGTAGGCAGGGTTTACGTTCTCTTTTGGCTCGTGCACGGCTGGGCTCTCCTTGTTATGTTTTGCAAGCTGATTTGATTGAATGGCAAGTTGTCGTGTTGTTAGGATATTCTTACAACGCATGTGACAGTTTCTCAGTGGATGAACTGTGATCCAGGGTCAGAGACTCTCTCCTCTCCAGGAGGAAAAGGCTGGCCTTAGTGGTCCTGCTTGAGAAGTTGCAGCAAAATCAGGTAGAGGCCCAGAGCCAGGCTTCAGGAGACGGCCCCTTCCCTGTTGGTCTAGTGGTCAGGATTCGGCGCTCTCACCGCCGCGGCCCGGGTTCAATTCCCGGTCAGGGAACCTGCTTTTGCCCCACAGCACAGCCAAGAAAATGTTTGCGTGTGAAAAAGGACCTCCTTCGAGCCGGAGTCGAACCAGCGACCTAAGGATTGCCAACATTCCACCTACAGTCCTCCGCTCTACCAGCTGAGCTATCGAAGGCACACAGGTGATGAACAGAACCTCAACCTATCAGGTTTCATCTGGCGCAGTTTGAATCGCTGGCTGTTCGATAAGGGAAGCAAAGACAAGCCCAAAATCTGGCAGAGGCCCACAGCCAGGCTTGAGGAGATTCACTGAACAGCCCTTCCCTGGTGGTCTAGTGGTTAGGATTCGGCGCTCTCACCGCCGCGGCACGGGTTCGATTCCCGGTCAGGGAACGCGCTTTTGCCCTCCAGCAAGGCAAAGAAAGAGTTTGCGTGTGAAAAAGACCTCCTTCGAGCCGGAGTCGAACCAGCGACCTAAGGATTGCCAACATTCCACCTACAGTCCTCCGCTCTACCAGCTGAGCTATCGAAGGCACACAGGTGAGGAACAGAACCTCAACCTATCGGGTTTGTGCAGCTCCTCTGCTGGCTAAAAGTGCATCTGGCGCAGACAGAAGCGCTGGCTGTTCGATAAGGGAAGCAAAGACTATCCTAACTTCCCATTCCGGGAGTCGAACCCGGGCCGCCTGGGTGAAAACCAGGAATCCTGACCGCTAGACCATATGGGAAAGCCTGCAAGTGGCAATCAGGCTTGTGGGGCATTTTCCATGTGTGTGGCCAGTACAAGGGCAGGGTTATGTTGAGCCCTTTGGCTTTTAGTGTGTGACCGTCCCCTTTAAGAATATGGGAATGGTCCGAAGGAATTGTTTACTGAATTCAGTTATTACAGACTCAATGGAGGGAGCTGTCATTTGTCTCGCCCAGGGGGTGCAGCTTTCTCCCGTTCTTGTGATTGCATAATAGATACTATAAACTGGTCATTAAAGCAAGGTCCCTGGGACAGTACTTATGCGATGCATTTGAAAACACGCATGGTATTGTATGGTAACCGCTATCTCACTGACAAAAAAGCCTATCGTTGGACTGTCAAATTATAATAAAAATGAATCAATCTAATAAAAATTGTCAAAAACTATGGGCTAATAAAACAAAATAATAAAACTGCTATGGGCTGACAGCGAAGCAAAAGCGTCAGATCGAGCCAGCCAGGAGTCGAACCTAGAATCTTCTGACCCGTAGTCAGACGCGTTATCCATTGCGCCACTGGCCCACCGGTCTTGCGGTGCTTGTTGGTGTTTGACTGGACAGAGGCCTGTTACAACATCAACTTTTTCTCATGCCATTAACAGGCCTGGCACCAACGTTAGGAAGAGGTC
>NC_137112.1:6806570-6854070 GCF_949357685.1 Gobio gobio | reverse complement strand
CACTGTGTGAGTGTAGCTGCATTGACCTCAGGTAACTGGAGGGTGGTCTGCTGCATCACTTCCGCATTGCTCAAGATGCACTCTCTGATGTGCTTGTAGGTACGGGCAATCAAGTTAAATCGTGAGATTTTAACTCCTTCTTGACGTACAGGGTTGGGATAAAGAGCACACAGTTTCACAAAAACTGCCTCGACAATTCTGTTGCAGTCAGGCCACTGTGCAGGACTGTTTGCGCCAACAAAACATCTGAAAATGTGGAGAGAGAATACAAACTCGTTGCTATGTATTCATACTACTCAAGGAACAGCCAGGCAGGGGGAAATATGATGAAAAAGATCTTACCTCCTGGTACTCTCTACACCTGGCGCCACAATTTTTTTGGTTGCCCTAAACCGGCCTTTCTTCAGGGAAGATCGGTGCCGTGGAGAGTACACAGTCTTCTCTTTGTCATAATCTGCTAGTCCTTGCCACAAACTAATAATTTGTGCAGATTCTTCTCTTGTCAAGGCAAGACTGTGTTCCCTGAGTCCAACCAATGTCTCTGCTAATTTCTGGACTGCTGCAAAACCTTTGATGTTGTCAGGTCCAACCGAATCCTAAATAAAAAAAATAGAATTTTTTGAATTGTAAGATGTGAATCATGTGACACAGAAGATGGGAGTGGCTATTCTTTCTTTTTTAATTTTACGCTTGAAAAGATTTTACACTTTTAAAATAAACGCTTTATTTTTTACTGTATTTTTGAGTAATTAAATGCAGGCTTCTCACACTGTATGTACATGGAATTTATAAATGAATTAAAAAATAAATAAATAAACAAATAAACAGGAACAATTGAAGACTTCAGATGCAAAAGCCTCCAAGTCTGTCTGACATTCTACATCTAAAATGAGCATTTTGATCAGGCTCTTATGTTTATGTTCAGTTATTTCACTTTAATGGCAATAAAAATGACCTTTTCATTGCCATTAAAGTAGAATAACTGAACATAAACAAAAGAGCCTGATCAAAATGCTCATTTTAGATGAAAAATGTCAGACGGACTTGAAGTCTTCAATTGTACATTTGTTTAAACAACCCAGTACATTAAATGTATGAAAAGTATTTTTCTTACATCAGGAAAAGCAGATGGCATTGCACAGGAAGGCACCTCACTGGACAGGTTACTGTGTGTCCATTGTAAAGCCGGTGCAGACTGTGTGGCAGGTGGAGTCGGCAAGGAACCAAAAGAAGGTGAGGTGATTGCACAAGGTGTAGAGGGCAACACACAAGGATCCTCTGAGGATGCTGCAGATGGTGTAGAGTGAAACAGGTGTGGATCCTCTGATGGGACAGCACATGATGTAGAGGGTAACACAGAAGGAGGTTCTTCTTCATCCAAGGCAGTGAGAGTCAAATCCTCAAAGTCCACAGGTTCCACATAGCCCTCATCTTCTGCAATACACACATCAGCAGTCTCCAATTCCTGAATTGCAGACTTGTAGCCTGTGGGAACCTCACCAGTCTGCTGGTAAAGATATTCTACTCCAAGCAGCTCACCTAAAACACAACAAGAGGAAAAAAAAAAAAAAGTCCATTCCAAAATCACACACTTTTTCAAACTGCTTAGGAACCCTGTTCAGTTGGCAATACAATACAATTAATTTATTTTTTAATTAAAGATTAATGCTTAATTAACTTTGACAGACAACTGTAATGCACGTACCAGTGTACTGATGTGGACTAACATACGACACCATCTTCTTTCCAAGGACATCTTCTCCCAGCACATTAGCAGCATGACGAAGGAGGCCACTGTATGAATGGTGCTTCTGCGCGCTCTGAGAGGTTGCAGCATCCGCTCTGTCCTCATTCCACCGGGCTAATCCATCCAACAGGTAGGCCTGGAAAAATGTATCACTGGCCAATGTCCCTAAAATTTAAAGGAAAGAACACTTTAATATTACGTTACTTACAACCATAATACATTTACTTAAAAAGACTTACAGGACAGTTACTTTACCTGGAATGAATCGGTTTAGATGCAGGTGGAAAGATTCTAATGAAGTCGAACCTCTGGCACACCTAAATGTTGGCAGAGTGTGCCCTCCCTTTTTCAGGGTTCCTGTCTGCACATAGAGCTGTACATCAGGGGGATCTTGAATGCAGGCCACGTGTTTCCACTGAGACTTCCATATCTCAGCCATTCGAGCTGAATTGATGAGTGGCACACCCAAAGTGTCGCGTCCCCTCTCCCCTTCAAAGGACTGGATCAGCTGGGTGATGAGGTCCACAGTCTCCTTTGTGCCACGCGTGGTTCTTTTGCAGTGAAGGGCCAGTTCACTCTTGCTGAGGCGACGCAAAACATCAGCATTTGATGGTTGCATGAGCTGTGCTTCCAACTCTGCACGCTTTGCTGCTATAAGCCTGTCCATGTCCTCCTGGTCCCAGGAGAAAATACAGCGGCTGAGTTGAGCCATGAAGCTTGAATACAGCTGATGTGAATCTGTTGTGCACCCCACAGAAATCCTTCTCATGAAATGCCATATGTCGAGTCTGATTTCCATGTCCCTCCATTCCGCAAACATCTTTTTGAGGTAAGTAGCCCCACAGCAGTCTCTGTCGACATACAGCAGTACAGGCGGAGGCACTGCAGAATCCCTGTACCTTTTAATGATGCCAGCAACCATCTGTGACAATCCAAAGCCTTCACTTGCTGTAAGAACTGACATGATGACCTGACCATGTTCATTTCCGACATTTGTTACCCAGGTGGCTGTTCCAGCACTGTGACCAGCAAGCTTGCGTGCAACCTTCTTGGTGGAATCCATTTTCAGCACTCGTCCAAACAGTGAGGTTATACTGGCTTTGATCTCCTCCAGTCTTTGAAGGACATCCTGAGCATACACCTGCATCAGCCACCGGTGCTTGGGTACAGGGAGCATAGCAGGTGGGTGTTCAAAAGTCACAGGCATAACAAGACCGGCGGTGACCCCATTGCGGAAACTCTGGCATTCTGTCAGAAACTGCACAACCTTCTCCAGCCAGATATCAGAGTGCTGCTCCTCTAGTTTCTTCTGGACTTGACTGCTGCTGTTTCCCAGACCTCTCTGACGCAGAAGACGGACAACTGCCATGTCACATGCCAGCTTTGAGGTAAGAATACAAGGAAAGTACAGCCTATGACTGATGTCAAGCTGTGATATGATGTCGAAGCTCCAGCTGATCACTTTTCTCTTACATTTCCTACATGACAGATACTCGGATGCCATGAAGTAGGACGTCTTAACATCGACTACCTGCCGGATTTTCTGGTGGAGTCCTGCTGACGTGAGCTCCTCCTTTACGCAGTCTGAATGTGGACACGTTAATCTAACTCTCCATAGTTTTCTTGGCATCCATAGACAGAAGGGGTGGCCAAAGTAGCGCTCGGTCCCTGGTACTCCAGTAACGGCAAAAGGGGGCTGTGGAGGGTACCACCACATCCTGTCCACTCTGGTGAAGTCCATTTCTGGTTGGTTGTGGGATGAATACTTAAACAAAGCCTTTGATATCCACCGCTGATCAGCAGGTGGCAATGTGTGAGTCCAGCCCACTGGAAGGCAAATTTGTTTACCTTTGCAAAATGAACAGAAAAAGCATTTAAGTCAAGTCAGTCAAGTCAAATTTATTAATATGGCGCTTTTTAACAATGCAGATTGTGTCAAAGCAGCTTCACAGTGTTAAACAGGAAAATGCAACAGAATTTTATTCGGCCGTACAGTTAGAGGGGTTTCTCCGCTCTGGAGAAAATGGTGATGGTGATGTCATCTAGCTCATTTAAATTACCATACAGTGAAAATGTGGGCATTAGATAAGTAATTGAGTTTATATGGTTAATTTAGTTTACTAATTAGTTTTATTTGGATATTTAGTTGAACAATTTAGTGTCCCCAACTGAGCAAGACAAGCTAAGCCAAAGGCGACAGTGGCAAGGAAACCAAAACCCCATCAGGTGACCTAATTTACATTTAATACGTAACCTTACAAAATTAAATAAAAAAGCTTTCAGATGGTCAGGTACTTACGGGACACTTGCGATTCCAGCAAGTCTGCCTGTTCAACCAGTTCATGGTCATCCTGCTCAGATGACGCAAATGAGGCCACACTAGAGGATTCTACAGGCACTGGCACAGCTGGCTGAGATCTCTTGGCAAATCTTCCAGTTAAAGCTGAAAACAGATACAACAAATTACACATACTACACAATTTTTCAGGGTTAGGTAGAAGAGGTAGGGTTAGGGTTAGGGTTAGGTAGAAGAGGTAGGGTTAGGGTTAGGGTTAGGTAGAAGAGGTAGGGTTAGGGTTAGGTAGAAGAGGTAGGGTTAGGGATAGGTAGGGTTAGGGTTAGGTAGAAGAGGTAGGGTTAGGGTTAGGTAGAAGAGGTAGGGTTAGGTAGAAGAGGTAGGGTTAGGGTTAGGTAGGGTTAGGTAGAAGAGGTAGGGTTAGGGTTAGGTAGGGTTAGGGTTAGGTAGAAGAGGTAGGGTTAGGTAGAAGAGGTAGGGTTAGGGTTAGGTAGAAGAGGTAGGGTTAGGGTTAGTTAGGGTTAGGGCTAGGTAGAAAGGGGCAAGGGGGTAGAGAGGGGGAGAGATATTAGCTTTTGCAAGTGAGCTATAGTGTTGTGCTGAACTGTAAGACAAACTGTGAGCCAAACCACTGGAAAAAACTGTAATGGAAACCGGTTATTTAAAATTTCACAATAGTACTGTTTTCACTGTATTTTCAAACCAAATAAATGCAAGCTTACTGAGCATAAGTGACTAATTTTGGAAAACATTAAAATCAAAATTTGCATAATAAAACTATAAACATTTTGCTGCACTTTACTCAATACTAATAAACACAGATTAACCCTTGTATGGTGTTTGGGTCTATTGGACCCCTTTTCAATTTTTATCAAAAGAAAAATGATACGATTAATTATTTTTTCAAACTGAGACTCATTGGCCTTGGCTCATTTTCTGTGAGGAATATATATCAGAACACATTTTCAATAACCACACTATACATTTAACCTACACATTTATATTACACACAGGATGTTCGGGTCCACTGGACCCGGGGCTAATAAAAATGTGGAAATTGTGTGTGTGTGTGTGTGTGTGTGTGATGGGTAGGTTTAGGGGCAGGGGCAGTGTAGGGGGATAGAAAATATGGTTTGTACGGTATAAAAACCATTACGCCAATGGAATGTCCTCACATTTCACAAAAACAAACATGAGTGTGTGTGTGTGTGTGTGTGTGTGTGTGTGTGTGTGTGTGTGTGCGCGTGCGAGCGTGCGTGTGAGAGAGATATTGTGTGTAAGTGTGAGAGAGTGCAAGAGTGAGTTTTGTTTCTACCCCTGCCATTCCCACACAAGGTTGCAATTCTTAAATGTGATCTAACAAAGGTAAAGAGAAAATATTAACCATATATGCTGTTTATATTGCTTGTAATTGGGATAAAGTAAACATCTGTTGAGTATTTTAACATAACATTTTTGATTGTGTTGAATTAAAAACCCAAAAATGCAGCGGGTCCACCAGACCCACAAACACATTGGATGAATAACAAAAATATGAACACCACACAAGGGTAAAAAGGAAAAACAACATATTTCTAAAGACTTCTTACCTGGTTGGGCTACTGGTGACGTTAACATTTTTTTGACTGCTTTGTCAAGGCTCTGTGGGTGGCGTGTTTTGCCAATCAAAAGGGAGCGGACAGAGGAGACAGAAGGTAAGGAGGACTGTGGGGCACTGGAAGACTTCTGCTGGGAGCCTGTGGAAGTCATCTTTTCTGCCTTAATACGGATGGCCTCCCGACCCTCTGGGAAAAGCCCAATGTATTCCGCAAAGGCTGCTTTATTGGCATGGTTATTTTTAGAGTCTTTAACTTCAGTCGATTCCCTCCTCATGCTTGCCACCAGGTACCCAGCATACCCCAGGGCGTTTTCGGCAACCCACTTAAAGGTTTGTCCTTTGAAGACACCAAACTGTATTGTATGTTGCCCTAGAATGTGCTTTTTTTGGCTTGGGTCTTCACCTTGGTGCACTACAGCTCGCCTTGCAGCCTCCAAAACCTTTTCTGGGGACTGAGCACGAGACCAGGGTCTCTTTTTGTTCTCTTCCTTCACCCTTAGAGCGACCAAAGAGTCACACATGTTTAGACTCCCTTCAGGTTTCCTCCTAAATTTAGGCTCCATTCTATCAAATAAAAACATAAAAAACACACACACCATGTAAAAACATCACACATATCTTGCAAAAGCAAACACTTAATTCACGTCCTTCAGATGAGACGTTAAACCAAGGTCCTGACTCTTAATGGTCATTAAAAATCCCAGGATGTTCTTTGGAAAAAGAGTAGGGGACTGTATATGTAACATATACTGATTGGCTTCATCACTCTGTCTCCTCTCCACCAATAATCTGGTGAGTGGTGGGCATTCTGGCACAATATGGCTGCCGTCACAACATCCAGGTGGATGCTGCACATTGGTGGTGGATGAGGATATGTAAAGCGCTATTTGAAAAGCGCTATATAAAAGTAACAAATTATTAATTATTATAAGTATTAATCAAAACTATTTTTAACTCTTTTAAAAATGGTGTGTTTGCATAGTAACTCTACATGAAAACATCAAATAAATACATCAAATAGCCATATACACGGCAAACTGAACACGGATATTAAAAAAAATGTAAAACACTATCTTGTGTCTTTTGCTTGTTCAGTGAGCAGTGGAGTGCACAGGAGTTTGTCATAGCACTGTACATGTAAATGCCTGTGCACAAATAATACACTATATAAATAGTAAGCATCATGCACAATTGATGAACTTTACACTGTTATTAAACTGAACAAAAATCAACACTGAACTGATGTGAGCTGTATAATGACACTATTGTCTTGTTAGAGCTGCTTTACAGCAGAATATTAATTTGTCACTATTGTGAAGCTTTAAAACAACCTGTATTTAGGATTATATTTAGGAAAAGCATTATAGACATAAAGATGACTTGACTTATGCATATACCGTATACTGTATATTTATAAAATATACAGAAAAGCAAAAGTGCACATTTTATTTGTTTCTCAGAACATTGCGTTTTGATTTCTAATTGAATAAATCAGTGTTTTCGCACATGATAATGGGGTGTAGGTATTCAGTAAATAAGTGAGACATTTAAATTGCAGTGTAAAGAACTGTGTTTTGAGTTTATTTTTATTTTATAGTTTATTTTACAATTGCATACTGGGTGTAAAGTACATCACGTGCTTTCAATAGATACTATTAAGAAGTGAATATAGTTTCACTAAGTGGTTCTCACTTTTAGTGTGTAACGTTAAGCAATACTTTGATAAATAACTAACTTAATAACTAACGTACTAAGAGATTAAAAGACCAAAACCTCCTTTCACCTCACAAACACGATAAAAAAAGCGAAGTACTGCATTTTAAGCTAACAACTACCCCAAAGAACAACAAACATAAGCAAACTTGTCGAAAAAACAATCAATATCTTGTGTATAATGAGATATAAATGTATAAACACTTACCTCTATTTTTACGTCGTCAACAAATGTGCCGGTCATAAACAATGTAAGTTTACAAGACGAAAAAAACCCCCACTGTAAGTTTTACTGTAACAGAAGTGACAAACGTATTATAACACCCGCTGGAGACAGACTATCGTTAATGCAAATGTTCCGGTCATAAAAAAAAGAAGTATTTATAGGGGAAAACTACTGTAATAGCGATGTAGTAGCGATGACATGAATCTTACTGTAATACCCGCTGATAAACTGATTGGTCAATATCGCGGCATGAGTCATTCAGTGACGTACATATCAACGGCATTATTCCCATTGGTCGATTTCTCGTAGAATTCTCGTAGAATTCTACGAGCGATTGGCTCATTTGAGGTTGAGGCTACCAGAAATCAGATCGCTGCGTACAGCGATTGGCTCATTTGTGGTTGTCACTACCAGAAATTAGATCGTCTGACAGGTTGCTGTGAGCGCCACTGGCCCACCGGTCTTGAGGTGCTTGTTGGTGTTTGACTGGACAGATGCCTGTTACAACATCAACTTTTTCTCATGCCATTAACAGGCCTGGCACCAACGTTAGGAAGAGGTCCAATGAGGGGCCTGCTATGAAAAGCTTCAAGATGGAGGTGTCACATGTTTGGGATCTCGGTCTTCCTGGCGTTGCTAACGCAGCTGGGTAGCACGTTACTTGAAAACAGGGCAAGGCTGGCCGCTGGAAAAATCCAGGCATACCTCAGAGACGACGACAGTCCGTGCTATGCGCTCTGTCAACCTGGAGCTCCTTCGCCACATGCTCTGCAGAGGAAGGGATGAAAACAAAAAGCGGAGTGAGTCAGGCACCTCTTGGCACCGAGACCACGGCTGGGCTCTCCTTGTTATGTTTTGCAAGCTGATTTGATTGAATGGCAAGTTGTCGTGTTGTTAGGATATTCTTACAACGCATGTGACAGTTTCTCAGTGGATGAACTGTGATCCAGGGTCAGAGACTCTCTCCTCTCCAGGAGGAAAAGGCTAGCCTTAGTGGTCCTGCTTGAGAAGTTTCAGCAAAATCAGGTAGAGGCCCAGAGCCAGGCTTGAGGAGACGGGCTGAACAGCCCCTTCCCTGTTGGTCTAGTAATCAGGATTCGGCGCTCTCACCGCCGCGGCCCGGGTTCAATTCCCGGTCAGGGAACCTGCTTTTGCCCCACAGCGCAGCCAAGAAAATTTTTGCGTGTGAAAAAGACCTCCTTCGAGCCGGAGTCGAACCAGCGACCTAAGGATTGCCAACATTCCACCTACAGTCCTCCGCTCTACCAGCTGAGCTAAAGCTGGGGAAGAATAGTCTGTATAAGAAGGGGAAGAAGGGGAAGAAGGGGGAAGAAAAAAAGGGAAGAAATTCAAGAACTCATAGGTTCGAATCCACCCACCGTCACATGAAGTAATGCGTGTATTTGATTCTATCGATTGTTTCATTTTTGAATGTAATGTGTGTATTGGTTTTATCAATAGTTTTGTTTCTAAGTTAGATTTTTCTATTTGAATTCATTATAACATAATCCATAATACTAAGATAGTAATGTGTCCAAATGCATTTATTAAGGTAACATTAAACATTTCCTATGTCAGTAGGGACGACATAACAACCTTATTACTGCATTCACACTATTATTATATTATTTCATGTCAGTAGGGACAAAATAACCACCTTATTACTGCATTAACACTATTATTATTATATTATTTAATGTCAGTAGGGACAAAATAACCACCCTATTACTGCATTCACACTATTATTATTATATAATTTCATGCCAGTAGGTCTGAATGTCATTACATGCAATAAAACAAATAAATACAACACACCAGTCTTCTTAGAGAACTAGATTTATTAACTATATACATATTTAGAAAAAATTGGAAAAGTACTGAATTCACTGTATGGAACAACAAAAGAATCAGCTATATTAAATATATAGGTATATAAAAAGATGTGTATATGTACTGTACTTAAATATATAAATAAAAATATATAATAGTTTAATGTTGTTTAATATTTTTTATATATTTCCATATGTATTATAGTGTATGTATACATATCCTTATACATACTCACATACTGAATAATGTTATCTCTACACATAAACCTTTCTATAATAATAATACAATTTAAAAACAAGTCCACAGCATAATACTTTAACATTAAATATGGCTGGAAGATAAAGAACAGAACAGAGCCAACCAATAGAGCAAAATGAATGTATCACACAGAAACAAGTGTGTTATTTTCTCATATTCTGTAACCACTGCTGCTTAGTGATTGTTTCTGTATTTGGGCAAAATATTTTGCCTTTGTACTGGCTATGGCCAGTTTCTTGTGTACGAAATTGGCCACACTTTCTGCACGTATTTGCTTTTACGGAACGATTGTACGACCGTTTGGTTGGGGTGGCTGTGTCATTTGCAGGTGGGTCAGAGAAAATTGCTCCAGGGTTAATGGTGGAAAATGGGGCTGGGCAGGGCAACAGTACCATCTGAGACACAACAGGGGCAGTGGGTGTGTCAGGAACAAATGGGTGTGGTGCTGTCGGCCTGGGATAAATCATCCTGGGCTGGTGGAACGTGGCTGAACGCTGAGGGTGTAAGGCTGATGGCTCAAATGAAGTTGCTGTGGCAGATGTACAGGTAGCTGAGGGCTGGATCCTTCTAAACTTTGTCTTTGCCTGTCCAGCTGTGTCTGGGGGCATCTGGTAGTTATGCAACTGGTGGCTATATTGTGGAGGCACCACAGGCTGTACTCGTGCTGGAGGCAGAGCATCCAATGCCACTGGACGTGCCTCTGGAAGCTTCAGCCCTTGCAACAGCACTGAGACTTCCTGACCCTTTAAACGTTCATTGTGCCATGTTGTAAGGGTCCTCTGGTTTACCTCAACTAGCTGAAGGGTTGTTTCGCTCATCACCGTTCCATTATTCAGGATTAGCTGCCGAATTTTTCTGTAATCACGAAGAATGAGATCCCATCTGGAAAGAGATTCTGTCCGCTGTTTTTTGGGGCTTCGGTGGATGTTGCACAACCTTATGAAAATCATTTCAACAAGGCGACAGCAATTAGGCCACTGTGCTGGAGAGCCGCTAGAACCCAAGACACATCTCTTTGTGCTGTCGACACCAGGAGTGAAGACAGCTTTCTTTTTAGGGGACCTAAAACGTCCTGTAACTAGCCTGTCTTGATAACGAGCAGCATACATGACCCTGTCTTTATCAAATTGGTCCAGGTTCTGCCACAAACCCACAATGGTCGCAACTTGTTGGTTGGTAAGTGTGAGGCTCGTCTGTGTGCGCAGCTCCACCAGACACTCTGCCAACTCATCCACCCGGTCCATTCCAGGAATGCAGTGCTTGTCAACAGCCTGGAAATATATAAATGTTGGTTAGGTAATTACAAGCTTTGTGAATCTGTGAGTTTGTGAATTTGCTGCTTGAGGGTGAATGACTAAATGACTAACAATTGGTCTAGAAAAGGACATTTTACCATTGCTGAGGGCAGAGGTGCAGCTAATGGAGTCTGGACACCGGGTACTGGTGGAGCCTGGACACAGGGCAGAGGTGCAGCGGGTACAGCCTGGACACAGGGCAGAGGTGCAGCGGGTACAGCCTGGACACAGGGCAGAGGTGCAGCGGGTACAGCCTGGACACAGGGCAGAGGTGCAGCGGGTACAGCCTGGACACAGGGCAGAGGTGCAGCGGGTACAGCCTGGACACAGGGCAGAGGTGCAGCGGGTACAGCCTGGACACAGGGCAGAGGTGCAGCGGGTGAAGCCTGGAACCAGGGCAGAGGTGCAGCGGGTACAGCCTGGACACAGGGCAGAGGTGCAGCGGGTACAGCCTGGACACAGGGCAGAGGTGCAGCGGGTACAGCCTGGACACAGGGCAGAGGTGCAGCGGGTACAGCCTGGACACAGGGCAGAGGTGCAGCGCGTGGAGCCTGGACACAGGGCAGAGGTGCAGCGGGTACAGCCTGGACACAGGGCAGAGGTGCAGCGGGTACAGCCTGGACACAGGGCAGAGGTGCAGCGCGTGGAGCCTGGACACAGGGCAGAGGTGCAGCGGGTACAGCCTGGACACAGGGCAGAGGTGCAGCGGGTACAGCCTGGACACAGGGCAGAGGTGCAGCGGGTACAGCCTGGACACAGGGCAGAGGTGCAGCGGGTACAGCCTGGACACAGGGCAGAGGTGCAGCGGGACCTGAAAGGAACGCGTCATCTGATGCCACAAGACTTGCCACTGTGGCTTCCTCTCCCAACAAATCTATGAAACCCTCATCCTCTTCCCCTTGCTCCTCCACATCTATCTCCTCCAGCAACTGAGAGGTCCTATCAGAGGTAGGGCACATGTCCTCCAGGGGCTGACTATTCTGCCTCAACAAGTACTGCACTCCAATGAGCTCCCCTGAGGAAATATTTTTAACAGAAAATGTTTTAAAGCAAATTAATCAGAAAGGTTTATTCTGAAATGTAGTAAATATTTTTTGTTGTCAGCTAATGTAACTCAGAGGGCATCATAAAAAGACAGAATTACTCTATATTCTATTATGTATTTTATTTTCCCTGAACCCTACAACAAAGATTCCAGTGTACAAAAATTCTGTTAGTATAATTTTTCTCTGATATGTCAAAATTACATTATTATTGTCAAGAAACACTTGTAGATTTAACAAAAACATGCTACCTAGTGAACTGCATTGATCAAAATATGTTTACCTGTGTATACTGCAGGTCGAGTGAAGTTAGGGACCAATTTTCTGCCATACAACTTATTGTAGTTCTCATTGACAGAGTAAACCAGCTCCCCTGTGTACGTACGCAGGTTTGAACCTCCACCTGCAACAGCAGCTGCAGCCCGGTCCTGATTCCAGCGTAACAAACCTTCCAGGAGGTAAATCTGGAAGTTCAGGCTGTTTGAGCTATTCCCTAAATAAGAAATAGAAAGCCAAACATTGTTTTGAGAAACTACAAAAGAGAAAATGTTATCTGTTTACTGCAAATATCTAAATAAACAGGAATTAGTGGCAAGATGTGGTATATTCTGTCATGACAAACCTGGAATAAATCTGTTTAGGTGGCAGTGAAATGATTCCAGGGAAGTGGAGCCTCTGGCACACCGATATGTTTTAAGAACCATCCCGCCCTTGGATATGGTTCCAGTTTCCGTGTAGAGCGGCACATCTGGAGGGTCCTGAATACAGGTGACGTGCCGCCTCTGGACTTGCCAGATGTGCTGCATCCTCACACTGTCAAGGAGAGGAACACCAAGGGCGTCATTCCCCTTGCCACCCATGAGCTCTCTGATGAGCATATCAAGGAGGCGTATAGTGGTGTCCTCTCCTCGTGTTCTCCTCCTGCAGTGTTGGGCCAGCTCATCTTTGCTGATATGAAGGTCAAGCTCTGCCTCCGTCATTGCAGGCCAGCCCTGTTGGGTGAGTTGCTCCTTCTTGGCCCTTCTCAGCAGAGTGAGATCCTCTGCATCCCACTCAAAAATACAGGACGACAACCTAGACATAAAAGTAGGATACAACTGGTGGGCATCAGTGGTGCACCCTACTGCCAGACGTCGCATAAAATGCCAAATGTCTAGGCGGACGATGATATCGGGCCAGCCGCTGAACCTCCTCTTCAGTTTAGTCTCTCCCACTTCCTTGCAACAGTCACAGTCCACATACAGGACAGTGGGAGGATCAACACCAGCTCTCTGGTATCTCTCCATGAGCCCTGCAGCCATGAGGTCTAGCCCAGCCCCTTCATTTGCCGTCAGGACACTCATCAGCACCTGACCTACCTCATTGCCTACTGAGGTAAGCCACTGTGCTGTGCCTTTCGCAGGCCCACTCAACTTCTTTGTGATCTGAAAGAAACAATAAACATAGCAAATAATACAACATACATACAAAGGAGTAAAATTTACAAATAAAGCTCTTTTGGTCTAACAATACATTATAGATAATGGTACAGTCATTAAAGCAGCTCCTCTGACCTTCTTAGTTGAATCCATTTTTAAAATTGATCCATACGTGGATGTAAGGCTGGCCTTGATGTGATCAAGCCTGTTGAGGATGTCCTGACTGTAAACAGTGAGGAGCCATTTGTAGCTGGGTACTGGAACAAGTGGTGGTGGCTCCTGAAAGTGCAGTGGATGCAGGCCAGGATTATCCAAAAAGGCCACACACTCTGATGTGTACCGAGCTACACGTTGTAACCACTCCTCACTGTGGTTCTCCTTTAGCTGGCCGATGATCCTCACTGGGCCATTTCCCATGCCCCTCTCACGCAACAAGCGAATAACTCGAATGTCACAGGCATACCTTGGAAAAAAGTAATCATTCAAGTATCTTATTATCAAGTATCTAATTATTGTAGTATATATTTATCAAAAAAGGTAGCATTTGAGTGAGCATGACTGCAAAATAATTACTTGCGTGTGAGGATGATCCTAAATTCGGATCGATGGGCCAGGTCCAACTGCTGCAGCACAGCATGACTCCAGGACAGGTAGCTTGTTCTACACCTGGTACAGACCAGGGTCTCTGTCACCAGGTTGTAGTATCTGTCAATATCTAACACCTGTCGTACCCTTCTGTGCAGACCACCACCGCACAGCTGATGCCTGGTACAGGCAGGGTTAGTACACTGGAGTCGTACCTTCCATAGCCTATATGGCATCCAGAGCAAGAGCCGCCGTGAAAAAAATCTATCAGGTGTTGGGGCTTGGTGGTACAACAGGGCTGGTGGTGGGGGGTCATACCACAACTGTAGATTTTCACGCAGCTCCAACTTTCCCTTTGCACCAACCCTAAAAAGTGCTTCCGACACCCACTTCTGGTCCTGCTGTGGCATTGTCTGTGGCCACAGTAGTGGGAGATCTGCAGTGTCTTCTGGCTGAGATGAGACCTGCTGATATTATCAAAAACACTGGTTTAAATAAGGGTTAGGGTTAGCCTAGGGTTAGGGCTAACCCTAGGGTTAGGAGTTGAAAATTACAACAGCTCCCCCCCCAACCTAGGGTTAGCCTAAATTCAGGGTTAGGGCTAGGCTAGGGTTAGCCCTAACCCTAGACTAACCCTAACCCTTATTTAAACCCTAGGGTTAGGCTAACCCTAACCTGCATTAAATAATGCCTGTTTCACACATACTCTGTTTGCAGTGCGTATTTGTTTCCGTACCCATGTTAACCAGTTAGAGCGTTCACACTGCACGCGGATGCGGTCCAGGAGCAGTGCGTCTGCAGCAGTGTGGCGTTTGTTTCCGCACCAAGTCTATTTTTTGCTGTGCTGCACGCGCTGAATTAAAGGGACAGCGCATTGTCCACATTAAAATAAACATGTATTGATGCGAAAATCTAGTAATTTCACCACAGATGCATATGATGTAAAGTCTACTGTGTTTCAAAGTAAACACATGGCCTTTTGCCTCGGGTAAAGCAAGGCAAATGTCACCTTACCTGGCATTTAGGTAAACAATGAGACATAATGGATAGCACTCGTCCTTTCTTGGAGGTGGAAAAACAAAGTTCTTGATGACCTGCAGGATTTCTTGTAAAAAAGATTTACAAATGAAAGAAAAGATGAGAGATGATGTGTTTGTCTATTGTAAGTTCTAATTTAAAATGTTTGTTACTACATAAGCTACAGCCTATGTTTTACCACTTGCGTGAGCAACGTAATATATAAATCTAAAGTTCTAGGCTTTATAAATATAAAGTAATTAATTGAATAATTGAATTGTTTAAATGTAGTGCGTTTAAAGATGACATCTATAAAAGAGTGTATAAAAATAATGAATAAATGCTGTGTTTTTGGTATTCAACCGCGGATCAGTTGCGCACTGCAAATGTGGCATATGAAAAAAGCACAATAGCGCGTGTTGCTCCTGCATCACATGCATACTGCAACACGTACTGCATATGAACTGCAGGTGGTGTATGTGTTAAACAGGCGTAAAATAGCATTAAATGATGAAGAAGGCATGTTTATATTTTGAATGACATCTTACTGGGCCCCTCACAACAGCAGACTCAGTAGTAGTTGATGGTGTTGCTGTTGCTTTGATCTGTTGTGATCGCTGAGCTGGAGGAAGGAAGAAGGAGGAGGAGGGCTGGATGACAGGCCGATGGGGTTTGGGGGATGGAGGAGGAGGAGGATAAGAGGGTGGGCATGAAGCTGCGGCTGAATTGGTCTGTGGAGTCAAACGTTATGATTAATCTATTAAGGGGATTGCAAAATGTTTTGTTTTTTTATGAAACAAAATGATAAAGTGATAAAGTGATGATGTCATGTTAAAGTCTTTCATATTAACCTGAGATGTTTTCCTCTGGATGTTCAAATTAGGTTTGGCTGCTGCCACATGTGACCCTCCAAACCTTGACTTTTCAAACTGAAAAGGTTTGCCATAGTTAGTGATAACAAAACCTGTAACGCTATAGGAAAAGGTTGAGATCTTTTAATGTCTGTAGTAATATCTGCAATAGTAAGGTCTGCTTACCATTGACAATGTCAGTTTGGCCATCTTTGCAGGACGTGCCACATCACTGGAGGGTGTACTTTGGGCAGGGGTGCTCTGTGATGCATCTACTGTGACTGATGGATGAACCTGTGATACATGCTTATAAGATATTCCAGACACATAATATTATACAGTCTTCATAATGTGATTTTAGATATAAAGACACATTGATATTGCAAACACGTCTATATATTTATGCAACTTGAACTAGGCTAATTTAAGTTACCTTGTGAAATCCACAAATACACTTTTGCGCTTCCCTCAGAAGGGTGGTCTGCCCCCTCATTTGCAGAGGGCACTTTTCTATCTATGAACATAAACATAAAGTATAGCTGTAACACTGTTGTACACATTATCTAAAAACAGCCATGTCATCATAATTACATCAATATTACATTGTATTTACATTGTAAATAATTACTTATTTACACAGATACATAAAAATAGCACAATGTATTATCAAGTTTTATTAGTTTACAAGTTTTATTATTTTGCTCATGAATCTAGCTGCATAATTTACCTTCTGATATAACTCATGCCATCTTTTTTGTCGGGGAGAAGGTCTATTCCCCTCCCTAGATGGCCAAACTCCAGTTCGGGCAAAACTCTCCAGACGCGCAAGCCAGTCAGCATCGCTCATGCCTTTGTGTGACTTAGTTGAAGCCATGTTGTTGCCTAAAACAATACAGAACAAGTTAAACTAACTGCCATTGTAGCCCGGAAACATGGCATTAAAGGAATAGTTCCCCCTAAAATTTAAATTATGTCATAATTTACTCTCCCTCAAGTTGTTACAAACCTGTAAGGGGTTATCATCAGACAGATGATGGTCCCTATTGACTGCCATGGTAAGAAGAAGAAAAATACTATGATAGTCAATGAGAACCATCAACTGTTTCTTCATTCTTCAAAATATCTCATACAGGTTTGGAACAACTTGATGGAAAGTAAATGATGACAGAATTTTCTTTTTAGGGTGAACTAATCCTTTACTTCCTTTAAGTTACTATTCCTGTTGTGTTAATTTCATGTTAGCTAGTTTTGTGTTTCTGGTTCAAAATGACCGCCACATTATAGCAGATTATACATCCATAATAATACATATATCATCACTTAATGTTGTGATTGATTTTCTATGAACTTAAGTTTTTGTGAACAGTACAACTTTTGAAACTTCTATTTATGGCCTTGTTGACCTGGGTTTTTGAGTTAAAAACAACAACAACAACACAAGCACTAAAACAAATACTCACATTAAACATACACAATAAGAGAGTTAACAGTTACGTTTTATGCCAGTTTAATTTAATTTAGCTAATAAACAAACGGAAGACGTAGGCTAGGATAATATTTACGCCAATCCCTATACTATCGTTACCTGATCTATCCAACTAGTTTTACAGAGCCACAGTTTTGCTATTCGTAAAATACAAAAAAACATAAGCCATTTCATTATCAAAATATGAATAACATACCTGAGCGGAATATAAATAAGCTATTCGACATCGCGCGGTGATTGGAGTATGAAAAATGGACTTTGCCATTTCATTGGACAAGCAAAGATGGAGTTCGCAATGCGAAGATTGGGCGCTCAAAGATGGACTACGCGCGGTGATTGGAGTATGAAAAATGGACCTAGCCATTTCATTGCACGGGCAAAAATGGAGCTCGCAACTTAATTTGTTTTTGAAAGATTGAACTCGGCATGCTATTGGATTGATTTTACAGACGCTTGGTTGACAGGTACCGCCATCGAAGGCACACGGGTGATGAACAGAACCTCAACCTATCAGGTTTCATCTGGCGCAGTTTGAATCGCTGGCTGTTCGATAAGGGAAGCAAAGACAAGCCCAAAATCTGGCAGAGGCCCACAGCCAGGCTTGAGGAGATTCACTGAACAGCCCTTCCCTGGTGGTCTAGTGGTTAGGATTCGGCGCTCTCACCGCCGCGGCCCGGGTTCGATTCCCGGTCAGGGAACGCGCTTTTGCCCTCCAGCAAGGCAAAGAAAGAGTTTGCGTGTGAAAAAGACCTCCTTCGAGCCGGAGTCGAACCAGCGACCTAAGGATTGCCAACATTCCACCTACAGTCCTCCGCTCTACCAGCTGAGCTATCGAAGGCACACGGGTGATGAACAGAACCTCAACCTATCGGGTTTGTGCAGCTCCTCTGCTGGCTAAAAGTGCATCTGGCGCAGACAGAAGCGCTGGCTGTTCGATAAGGGAAGCAAAGACTATCCTAACTTCCCATACCGGGAGTCGAACCCGGGCCGCCTGGGTGAAAACCAGGAATCCTGACCGCTACACCATATGCGAAAGCCTGCAAGTGGCAATCAGGCTTGTGGGGCATTTTCCATGTGTGTGGCCAGTACAAGGGCAGGGTTATGTTGAGCCCTTTGGCTTTTAGTGTGTGACCGTCCCCTTTAAGAATATGGGAATGGTCCGAAGGAATTGTTTACTGAATTCAGTTATTACAGACTCAATGGAGGGAGCTGTCATTTGTCTCGCCCAGGGGGTGCAGCTTTCTCCCGTTCTTGTGATCGCATAATAGATACTATAAACTGGTCATTAAAGCAAGGTCCGTGGGACAGTACTTATGCGATGCATTTGAAAAAACGCATGGTATTGTATGGTAACCGCTATCTCACTGACAAAACAGCCTATCGTTGGACTGTCAATTTATAATAAAAATGAATCAATCTAATAAAAATTGTCAAAAACTATGGGCTAATAAAACAAAATAATAAAAACTGCTATGGGCTGACAGCGAAGCAAAAGCGTCAGATCGAGCCAGCCAGGAGTCGAACCTAGAATCTTCTGATCCGTAGTCAGACGCGTTATCCATTGCGCCACTGGCCCACCGGTCTTGCGGTGCTTGTTGGTGTTTGACTGGACAGAGGCCTGTTACAACATCAACTTTTTCTCATGCCATTAACAGGCCTGGCGCCAACGTTAGGAAGAGGTCCAATGAGGGGCCTGCTATGAAAAGCTTCAAGATGGAGGTGTCACATGTTTGGGATCTCGGTCTTCCTGGCGTTGCTAACGCAGCTGGGTAGCACGTTACTTGAAAACAGGGCAAGGCTGGCCGCTGGAAAAATCCAGGCATACCTCAGAGACGACGACAGTCCGTGCTATGCGCTCTGTCAACCTGGAGCTCCTTCGCCACATGCTCTGCAGAGGAAGGGATGAAAACAAAAAGCGGAGTGAGTCAGGCACCTCTTGGCACCGAGACCACGGCTGGGCTCTCCTTGTTATGTTTTGCAAGCTGATTTGATTGAATGGCAAGTTGTCGTGTTGTTAGGATATTCTTACAACGCATGTGACAGTTTCTCAGTGGATGAACTGTGATCCAGGGTCAGAGACTCTCTCCTCTCCAGGAGGAAAAGGCTAGCCTTAGTGGTCCTGCTTGAGAAGTTTCAGCAAAATCAGGTAGAGGCCCAGAGCCAGGCTTGAGGAGACGGGCTGAACAGCCCCTTCCCTGTTGGTCTAGTAATCAGGATTCGGCGCTCTCACCGCCGCGGCCCGGGTTCAATTCCCGGTCAGGGAACCTGCTTTTGCCCCACAGCGCAGCCAAGAAAATTTTTGCGTGTGAAAAAGACCTCCTTCGAGCCGGAGTCGAACAAGCGACCTAAGGATTGCCAACATTCCACCTACAGTCCTCCGCTCTACCAGCTGAGCTATCGAAGGCACACGGGTGATGAACAGAACCTCAACCTATCGGGTTTGTGCAGCTCCTCTGCTGGCTAAAAGTGCATCTGGCGCAGACAGAAGCGCTGGCTGTTCGATAAGGGAAGCAAAGACTATCCTAACTTCCCATACCGGGAGTCGAACCCGGGCCGCCTGGGTGAAAACCAGGAATCCTGACCGCTAGACCATATGGGAAAGCCTGCAAGTGGCAATCAGGCTTGTGGGGCATTTTTCATGTGTGTGGCCAGTACAAGGGCAGGGTTATGTTGAGCCCTTTGGCTTTTAGTGTGTGACCGTCCCCTTTAAGAATATGGGAATGGTCCGAAGGAATTGTTTACTGAATTCAGTTATTACAGACTCAATGGAGGGAGCTGTCATTTGTCTCGCCCAGGGGGTGCAGCTTTCTCCCGTTCTTGTGATCGCATAATAGATACTATAAACTGGTCATTAAAGCAAGGTCCCTGGGACAGTACTTATGCGATGCATTTGAAAACACGCATGGTATTGTATGGTAACCGCTATCTCACTGACAAAACAGCCTATCGTTGGACTGTCAATTTATAATAAAAATGAATCAATCTAATAAAAATTGTCAAAAACTATGGGCTAATAAAACAAAATAATAAAAACTGCTATGGGCTGACAGCGAAGCAAAAGCGTCAGATCGAGCCAGCCAGGAGTCGAACCTAGAATCTTCTGATCCGTAGTCAGACGCGTTATCCATTGCGCCACTGGCCCACCGGTCTTGCGGTGCTTGTTGGTGTTTGACTGGACAGAGGCCTGTTACAACATCAACTTTTTCTCATGCCATTAACAGGCCTGGCGCCAACGTTAGGAAGAGGTCCAATGAGGGGCCTGCTATGAAAAGCTTCAAGATGGAGGTGTCACATGTTTGGGATCTCGGTCTTCCTGGCGTTGCTAACGCAGCTGGGTAGCACGTTACTTGAAAACAGGGCAAGGCTGGCCGCTGGAAAAATCCAGGCATACCTCAGAGACGACGACAGTCCGTGCTATGCGCTCTGTCAACCTGGAGCTCCTTCGCCACATGCTCTGCAGAGGAAGGGATGAAAACAAAAAGCGGAGTGAGTCAGGCACCTCTTGGCACCGAGACCACGGCTGGGCTCTCCTTGTTATGTTTTGCAAGCTGATTTGATTGAATGGCAAGTTGTCGTGTTGTTAGGATATTCTTACAACGCATGTGACAGTTTCTCAGTGGATGAACTGTGATCCAGGGTCAGAGACTCTCTCCTCTCCAGGAGGAAAAGGCTAGCCTTAGTGGTCCTGCTTGAGAAGTTTCAGCAAAATCAGGTAGAGGCCCAGAGCCAGGCTTGAGGAGACGGGCTGAACAGCCCCTTCCCTGTTGGTCTAGTAATCAGGATTCGGCGCTCTCACCGCCGCGGCCCGGGTTCAATTCCCGGTCAGGGAACCTGCTTTTGCCCCACAGCGCAGCCAAGAAAATTTTTGCGTGTGAAAAAGACCTCCTTCGAGCCGGAGTCGAACCAGCGACCTAAGGATTGCCAAACATTCCACCTACAGTCCTCCGCTCTACCAGCTGAGCTATCGAAGGCACACGGGTGATGAACAGAACCTCAACCTATCGGGTTTGTGCAGCTCCTCTGCTGGCTAAAAGTGCATCTGGCGCAGACAGAAGCGCTGGCTGTTCGATAAGGGAAGCAAAGACTATCCTAACTTCCCATACCGGGAGTCGAACCCGGGCCGCCTGGGTGAAAACCAGGAATCCTGACCGCTAGACCATATGGGAAAGCCTGCAAGTGGCAATCAGGCTTGTGGGGCATTTTCCATGTGTGTGGCCAGTACAAGGGCAGGGTTATGTTGAGCCCTTTGGCTTTTAGTGTGTGACCGTCCCCTTTAAGAATATGGGAATGGTCCGAAGGAATTGTTTACTGAATTCAGTTATTACAGACTCAATGGAGGGAGCTGTCATTTGTCTCGCCCAGGGGGTGCAGCTTTCTCCCGTTCTTGTGATCGCATAATAGATACTATAAACTGGTCATTAAAGCAAGGTCCCTGGGACAGTACTTATGCGATGCATTTGAAAACACGCATGGTATTGTATGGTAACCGCTATCTCACTGACAAAACAGCCTATCGTTGGACTGTCAATTTATAATAAAAATGAATCAATCTAATAAAAATTGTCAAAAACTATGGGCTAATAAAACAAAATAATAAAAACTGCTATGGGCTGACAGCGAAGCAAAAGCGTCAGATCGAGCCAGCCAGGAGTCGAACCTAGAATCTTCTGATCCGTAGTCAGACGCGTTATCCATTGCGCCACTGGCCCACCGGTCTTGCGGTGCTTGTTGGTGTTTGACTGGACAGAGGCCTGTTACAACATCAACTTTTTCTCATGCCATTAACAGGCCTGGCGCCAACGTTAGGAAGAGGTCCAATGAGGGGCCTGCTATGAAAAGCTTCAAGATGGAGGTGTCACATGTTTGGGATCTCGGTCTTCCTGGCGTTGCTAACGCAGCTGGGTAGCACGTTACTTGAAAACAGGGCAAGGCTGGCCGCTGGAAAAATCCAGGCATACCTCAGAGACGACGACAGTCCGTGCTATGCGCTCTGTCAACCTGGAGCTCCTTCGCCACATGCTCTGCAGAGGAAGGGATGAAAACAAAAAGCGGAGTGAGTCAGGCACCTCTTGGCACCGAGACCACGGCTGGGCTCTCCTTGTTATGTTTTGCAAGCTGATTTGATTGAATGGCAAGTTGTCGTGTTGTTAGGATATTCTTACAACGCATGTGACAGTTTCTCAGTGGATGAACTGTGATCCAGGGTCAGAGACTCTCTCCTCTCCAGGAGGAAAAGGCTAGCCTTAGTGGTCCTGCTTGAGAAGTTTCAGCAAAATCAGGTAGAGGCCCAGAGCCAGGCTTGAGGAGACGGGCTGAACAGCCCCTTCCCTGTTGGTCTAGTAATCAGGATTCGGCGCTCTCACCGCCGCGGCCCGGGTTCAATTCCCGGTCAGGGAACCTGCTTTTGCCCCACAGCGCAGCCAAGAAAATTTTTGCGTGTGAAAAAGACCTCCTTCGAGCCGGAGTCGAACCAGCGACCTAAGGATTGCCAACATTCCACCTACAGTCCTCCGCTCTACCAGCTGAGCTATCGAAGGCACACGGGTGATGAACAGAACCTCAACCTATCGGGTTTGTGCAGCTCCTCTGCTGGCTAAAAGTGCATCTGGCGCAGACAGAAGCGCTGGCTGTTCGATAAGGGAAGCAAAGACTATCCTAACTTCCCATACCGGGAGTCGAACCCGGGCCGCCTGGGTGAAAACCAGGAATCCTGACCGCTAGACCATATGGGAAAGCCTGCAAGTGGCAATCAGGCTTGTGGGGCATTTTCCATGTGTGTGGCCAGTACAAGGGCAGGGTTATGTTGAGCCCTTTGGCTTTTAGTGTGTGACCGTCCCCTTTAAGAATATGGGAATGGTCCGAAGGAATTGTTTACTGAATTCAGTTATTACAGACTCAATGGAGGGAGCTGTCATTTGTCTCGCCCAGGGGGTGCAGCTTTCTCCCGTTCTTGTGATCGCATAATAGATACTATAAACTGGTCATTAAAGCAAGGTCCCTGGGACAGTACTTATGCGATGCATTTGAAAACACGCATGGTATTGTATGGTAACCGCTATCTCACTGACAAAACAGCCTATCGTTGGACTGTCAATTTATAATAAAAATGAATCAATCTAATAAAAATTGTCAAAAACTATGGGCTAATAAAACAAAATAATAAAAACTGCTATGGGCTGACAGCGAAGCAAAAGCGTCAGATCGAGCCAGCCAGGAGTCGAACCTAGAATCTTCTGATCCGTAGTCAGACGCGTTATCCATTGCGCCACTGGCCCACCGTTCTTGCGGTGCTTGTTGGTGTTTGACTGGACAGAGGCCTGTTACAACATCAACTTTTTCTCATGCCATTAACAGGCCTGGCGCCAACGTTAGGAAGAGGTCCAATGAGGGGCCTGCTATGAAAAGCTTCAAGATGGAGGTGTCACATGTTTGGGATCTCGGTCTTCCTGGCGTTGCTAACGCAGCTGGGTAGCACGTTACTTGAAAACAGGGCAAGGCTGGCCGCTGGAAAAATCCAGGCATACCTCAGAGACGACGACAGTCCGTGCTATGCGCTCTGTCAACCTGGAGCTCCTTCGCCACATGCTCTGCAGAGGAAGGGATGAAAACAAAAAGCGGAGTGAGTCAGGCACCTCTTGGCACCGAGACCACGGCTGGGCTCTCCTTGTTATGTTTTGCAAGCTGATTTGATTGAATGGCAAGTTGTCGTGTTGTTAGGATATTCTTACAACGCATGTGACAGTTTCTCAGTGGATGAACTGTGATCCAGGGTCAGAGACTCTCTCCTCTCCAGGAGGAAAAGGCTAGCCTTAGTGGTCCTGCTTGAGAAGTTTCAGCAAAATCAGGTAGAGGCCCAGAGCCAGGCTTGAGGAGACGGGCTGAACAGCCCCTTCCCTGTTGGTCTAGTAATCAGGATTCGGCGCTCTCACCGCCGCGGCCCGGGTTCAATTCCCGGTCAGGGAACCTGCTTTTGCCCCACAGCGCAGCCAAGAAAATTTTTGCGTGTGAAAAAGACCTCCTTCGAGCCGGAGTCGAACCAGCGACCTAAGGATTGCCAACATTCCACCTACAGTCCTCCGCTCTACCAGCTGAGCTATCGAAGGCACACGGGTGATGAACAGAACCTCAACCTATCGGGTTTGTGCAGCTCCTCTGCTGGCTAAAAGTGCATCTGGCGCAGACAGAAGCGCTGGCTGTTCGATAAGGGAAGCAAAGACTATCCTAACTTCCCATACCGGGAGTCGAACCCGGGCCGCCTGGGTGAAAACCAGGAATCCTGACCGCTAGACCATATGGGAAAGCCTGCAAGTGGCAATCAGGCTTGTGGGGCATTTTCCATGTGTGTGGCCAGTACAAGGGCAGGGTTATGTTGAGCCCTTTGGCTTTTAGTGTGTGACCGTCCCCTTTAAGAATATGGGAATGGTCCGAAGGAATTGTTTACTGAATTCAGTTATTACAGACTCAATGGAGGGAGCTGTCATTTGTCTCGCCCAGGGGGTGCAGCTTTCTCCCGTTCTTGTGATCGCATAATAGATACTATAAACTGGTCATTAAAGCAAGGTCCCTGGGACAGTACTTATGCGATGCATTTGAAAACACGCATGGTATTGTATGGTAACCGCTATCTCACTGACAAAACAGCCTATCGTTGGACTGTCAATTTATAATAAAAATGAATCAATCTAATAAAAATTGTCAAAAACTATGGGCTAATAAAACAAAATAATAAAAACTGCTATGGGCTGACAGCGAAGCAAAAGCGTCAGATCGAGCCAGCCAGGAGTCGAACCTAGAATCTTCTGATCCGTAGTCAGACGCGTTATCCATTGCGCCACTGGCCCACCGGTCTTGCGGTGCTTGTTGGTGTTTGACTGGACAGAGGCCTGTTACAACATCAACTTTTTCTCATGCCATTAACAGGCCTGGCGCCAACGTTAGGAAGAGGTCCAATGAGGGGCCTGCTATGAAAAGCTTCAAGATGGAGGTGTCACATGTTTGGGATCTCGGTCTTCCTGGCGTTGCTAACGCAGCTGGGTAGCACGTTACTTGAAAACAGGGCAAGGCTGGCCGCTGGAAAAATCCAGGCATACCTCAGAGACGACGACAGTCCGTGCTATGCGCTCTGTCAACCTGGAGCTCCTTCGCCACATGCTCTGCAGAGGAAGGGATGAAAACAAAAAGCGGAGTGAGTCAGGCACCTCTTGGCACCGAGACCACGGCTGGGCTCTCCTTGTTATGTTTTGCAAGCTGATTTGATTGAATGGCAAGTTGTCGTGTTGTTAGGATATTCTTACAACGCATGTGACAGTTTCTCAGTGGATGAACTGTGATCCAGGGTCAGAGACTCTCTCCTCTCCAGGAGGAAAAGGCTAGCCTTAGTGGTCCTGCTTGAGAAGTTTCAGCAAAATCAGGTAGAGGCCCAGAGCCAGGCTTGAGGAGACGGGCTGAACAGCCCCTTCCCTGTTGGTCTAGTAATCAGGATTCGGCGCTCTCACCGCCGCGGCCCGGGTTCAATTCCCGGTCAGGGAACCTGCTTTTGCCCCACAGCGCAGCCAAGAAAATTTTTGCGTGTGAAAAAGACCTCCTTCGAGCCGGAGTCGAACCAGCGACCTAAGGATTGCCAACATTCCACCTACAGTCCTCCGCTCTACCAGCTGAGCTATCGAAGGCACATGGGTGATGAACAGAACCTCAACCTATCAGGTTTCATCTGGCGCAGTTTGAATCGCTGGCTGCTCGATAAGGGAAGCAAAGACAAGCCCAAAATCTGGCAGAGGCCCACAGCCAGGCTTGAGGAGATTCACTGAACAGCCCTTCCCTGGTGGTCTAGTGGTTAGGATTCGGCGCTCTCACCGCCGCGGCCCGGGTTCGATTCCCGGTCAGGGAACGCGCTTTTGCCCTCCAGCAAGGCAAAGAAAGAGTTTGCGTGTGAAAAAGACCTCCTTCGAGCCGGAGTCGAACCAGCGACCTAAGGATTGCCAACATTCCACCTACAGTCCTCCGCTCTACCAGCTGAGCTATCGAAGGCACACAGGTGAGGAACAGAACCTCAACCTATCGGGTTTGTGCAGCTCCTCTGCTGGCTAAAAGTGCATTTGGCGCAGACAGAAGCGCTGGCTGTTCGATAAGGGAAGCAAAGACTATCCTAACTTCCCATACCGGGAGTCGAACCCGAGCCGCCTGGGTGAAAACCAGGAATCCTGACCGCTAGACCATATGGGAAAGCCTGCAAGTGGCAATCAGGCTTGTGGGGCATTTTCCATGTGTGTGGCCAGTACAAGGGCAGGGTTATGTTGAGCCCTTTGGCTTTTAGTGTGTGACCGTCCCCTTTAAGAATATGGGAATGGTCCGAAGGAATTGTTTACTGAATTCAGTTATTACAGACTCAATGGAGGGAGCTGTCATTTGTCTCGCCCAGGGGGTGCAGCTTTCTCCCGTTCTTGTGATCGCATAATAGATACTATAAACTGGTCATTAAAGCAAGGTCCCTGGGACAGTACTTATGCGATGCATTTGAAAACACGCATGGTATTGTATGGTAACCGCTATCTCACTGACAAAACAGCCTATCGTTGGACTGTCAATTTATAATAAAAATGAATCAATCTAATAAAAATTGTCAAAAACTATGGACTAATAAAACAAAATAATAAAAACTGCTATGGGCTGACAGCGAAGCAAAAGCTTCAGATCGAGCCAGCCAGGAGTCGAACCGAGAATCTTCTGATCCGTAGTCAGACGCGTTATCCATTGCGCCACTGGCCCACCGGTCTTGCGGTGCTTGTTGGTGTTTGACTGGACAGAGGCCTGTTACAACATCAACTTTTTCTCATGCCATTAACAGGCCTGGCGCCAACGTTAGGAAGAGGTCCAATGAGGGGCCTGCTATGAAAAGCTTCAAGATGGAGGTGTCACATGTTTGGGATCTCGGTCTTCCTGGCGTTGCTAACGCAGCTGGGTAGCACGTTACTTGAAAACAGGGCAAGGCTGGCCGCTGGAAAAATCCAGGCATACCTCAGAGACGACGACAGTCCGTGCTATGCGCTCTGTCAACCTGGAGCTCCTTCGCCACATGCTCTGCAGAGGAAGGGATGAAAACAAAAAGCGGAGTGAGTCAGGCACCTCTTGGCACCGAGACCACGGCTGGGCTCTCCTTGTTATGTTTTGCAAGCTGATTTGATTGAATGGCAAGTTGTCGTGTTGTTAGGATATTCTTACAACGCATATGACAGTTTCTCAGTGGATGAACTGTGATCCAGGGTCAGAGACTCTCTCCTCTCCAGGAGGAAAAGGCTAGCCTTAGTGGTCCTGCTTGAGAAGTTTCAGCAAAATCAGGTAGAGGCCCAGAGCCAGGCTTGAGGAGACGGGCTGAACAGCCCCTTCCCTGTTGGTCTAGTAATCAGGATTCGGCGCTCTCACCGCCGCGGCCCGGGTTCAATTCCCGGTCAGGGAACCTGCTTTTGCCCCACAGCGCAGCCAAGAAAATTTTTGCGTGTGAAAAAGACCTCCTTCGAGCCGGAGTCGAACCAGCGACCTAAGGATTGCCAACATTCCACCTACAGTCCTCCGCTCTACCAGCTGAGCTATCGAAGGCACACGGGTGATGAACAGAACCTCAACCTATCGGGTTTGTGCAGCTCCTCTGCTGGCTAAAAGTGCATCTGGCGCAGACAGAAGCGCTGGCTGTTCGATAAGGGAAGCAAAGACTATCCTAACTTCCCATACCGGGAGTCGAACCCGGGCCGCCTGGGTGAAAACCAGGAATCCTGACCGCTAGACCATATGGGAAAGCCTGCAAGTGGCAATCAGGCTTGTGGGGCATTTTCCATGTGTGTGGCCAGTACAAGGGCAGGGTTATGTTGAGCCCTTTGGCTTTTAGTGTGTGACCGTCCCCTTTAAGAATATGGGAATGGTCCGAAGGAATTGTTTACTGAATTCAGTTATTACAGACTCAATGGAGGGAGCTGTCATTTGTCTCGCCCAGGGGGTGCAGCTTTCTCCCGTTCTTGTGATCGCATAATAGATACTATAAACTGGTCATTAAAGCAAGGTCCCTGGGACAGTACTTATGCGATGCATTTGAAAACACGCATGGTATTGTATGGTAACCGCTATCTCACTGACAAAACAGCCTATCGTTGGACTGTCAATTTATAATAAAAATGAATCAATCTAATAAAAATTGTCAAAAACTATGGGCTAATAAAACAAAATAATAAAAACTGCTATGGGCTGACAGCGAAGCAAAAGCGTCAGATCGAGCCAGCCAGGAGTCGAACCTAGAATCTTCTGATCCGTAGTCAGACGCGTTATCCATTGCGCCACTGGCCCACCGGTCTTGCGGTGCTTGTTGGTGTTTGACTGGACAGAGGCCTGTTACAACATCAACTTTTTCTCATGCCATTAACAGGCCTGGCGCCAACGTTAGGAAGAGGTCCAATGAGGGGCCTGCTATGAAAAGCTTCAAGATGGAGGTGTCACATGTTTGGGATCTCGGTCTTCCTGGCGTTGCTAACGCAGCTGGGTAGCACGTTACTTGAAAACAGGGCAAGGCTGGCCGCTGGAAAAATCCAGGCATACCTCAGAGACGACGACAGTCCGTGCTATGCGCTCTGTCAACCTGGAGCTCCTTCGCCACATGCTCTGCAGAGGAAGGGATGAAAACAAAAAGCGGAGTGAGTCAGGCACCTCTTGGCACCGAGACCACGGCTGGGCTCTCCTTGTTATGTTTTGCAAGCTGATTTGATTGAATGGCAAGTTGTCGTGTTGTTAGGATATTCTTACAACGCATGTGACAGTTTCTCAGTGGATGAACTGTGATCCAGGGTCAGAGACTCTCTCCTCTCCAGGAGGAAAAGGCTAGCCTTAGTGGTCCTGCTTGAGAAGTTTCAGCAAAATCAGGTAGAGGCCCAGAGCCAGGCTTGAGGAGACGGGCTGAACAGCCCCTTCCCTGTTGGTCTAGTAATCAGGATTCGGCGCTCTCACCGCCGCGGCCCGGGTTCAATTCCCGGTCAGGGAACCTGCTTTTGCCCCACAGCGCAGCCAAGAAAATTTTTGCGTGTGAAAAAGACCTCCTTCGAGCCGGAGTCGAACCAGCGACCTAAGGATTGCCAACATTCCACCTACAGTCCTCCGCTCTACCAGCTGAGCTATCGAAGGCACATGGGTGATGAACAGAACCTCAACCTATCAGGTTTCATCTGGCGCAGTTTGAATCGCTGGCTGCTCGATAAGGGAAGCAAAGACAAGCCCAAAATCTGGCAGAGGCCCACAGCCAGGCTTGAGGAGATTCACTGAACAGCCCTTCCCTGGTGGTCTAGTGGTTAGGATTCGGCGCTCTCACCGCCGCGGCCCGGGTTCGATTCCCGGTCAGGGAACGCGCTTTTGCCCTCCAGCAAGGCAAAGAAAGAGTTTGCGTGTGAAAAAGACCTCCTTCGAGCCGGAGTCGAACCAGCGACCTAAGGATTGCCAACATTCCACCTACAGTCCTCCGCTCTACCAGCTGAGCTATCGAAGGCACACAGGTGAGGAACAGAACCTCAACCTATCGGGTTTGTGCAGCTCCTCTGCTGGCTAAAAGTGCATTTGGCGCAGACAGAAGCGCTGGCTGTTCGATAAGGGAAGCAAAGACTATCCTAACTTCCCATACCGGGAGTCGAACCCGAGGCGCCTGGGTGAAAACCAGGAATCCTGACCGCTAGACCATATGGGAAAGCCTGCAAGTGGCAATCAGGCTTGTGGGGCATTTTCCATGTGTGTGGCCAGTACAAGGGCAGGGTTATGTTGAGCCCTTTGGCTTTTAGTGTGTGACCGTCCCCTTTAAGAATATGGGAATGGTCCGAAGGAATTGTTTACTGAATTCAGTTATTACAGACTCAATGGAGGGAGCTGTCATTTGTCTCGCCCAGGGGGTGCAGCTTTCTCCCGTTCTTGTGATCGCATAATAGATACTATAAACTGGTCATTAAAGCAAGGTCCCTGGGACAGTACTTATGCGATGCATTTGAAAACACGCATGGTATTGTATGGTAACCGCTATCTCACTGACAAAACAGCCTATCGTTGGACTGTCAATTTATAATAAAAATGAATCAATCTAATAAAAATTGTCAAAAACTATGGACTAATAAAACAAAATAATAAAAACTGCTATGGGCTGACAGCGAAGCAAAAGCTTCAGATCGAGCCAGCCAGGAGTCGAACCGAGAATCTTCTGATCCGTAGTCAGACGCGTTATCCATTGCGCCACTGGCCCACCGGTCTTGCGGTGCTTGTTGGTGTTTGACTGGACAGAGGCCTGTTACAACATCAACTTTTTCTCATGCCATTAACAGGCCTGGCGCCAACGTTAGGAAGAGGTCCAATGAGGGGCCTGCTATGAAAAGCTTCAAGATGGAGGTGTCACATGTTTGGGATCTCGGTCTTCCTGGCGTTGCTAACGCAGCTGGGTAGCACGTTACTTGAAAACAGGGCAAGGCTGGCCGCTGGAAAAATCCAGGCATACCTCAGAGACGACGACAGTCCGTGCTATGCGCTCTGTCAACCTGGAGCTCCTTCGCCACATGCTCTGCAGAGGAAGGGATGAAAACAAAAAGCGGAGTGAGTCAGGCACCTCTTGGCACCGAGACCACGGCTGGGCTCTCCTTGTTATGTTTTGCAAGCTGATTTGATTGAATGGCAAGTTGTCGTGTTGTTAGGATATTCTTACAACGCATATGACAGTTTCTCAGTGGATGAACTGTGATCCAGGGTCAGAGACTCTCTCCTCTCCAGGAGGAAAAGGCTAGCCTTAGTGGTCCTGCTTGAGAAGTTTCAGCAAAATCAGGTAGAGGCCCAGAGCCAGGCTTGAGGAGACGGGCTGAACAGCCCCTTCCCTGTTGGTCTAGTAATCAGGATTCGGCGCTCTCACCGCCGCGGCCCGGGTTCAATTCCCGGTCAGGGAACCTGCTTTTGCCCCACAGCGCAGCCAAGAAAATTTTTGCGTGTGAAAAAGACCTCCTTCGAGCCGGAGTCGAACCAGCGACCTAAGGATTGCCAACATTCCACCTACAGTCCTCCGCTCTACCAGCTGAGCTATCGAAGGCACACGGGTGATGAACAGAACCTCAACCTATCGGGTTTGTGCAGCTCCTCTGCTGGCTAAAAGTGCATCTGGCGCAGACAGAAGCGCTGGCTGTTCGATAAGGGAAGCAAAGACTATCCTAACTTCCCATACCGGGAGTCGAACCCGGGCCGCCTGGGTGAAAACCAGGAATCCTGACCGCTAGACCATATGGGAAAGCCTGCAAGTGGCAATCAGGCTTGTGGGGCATTTTCCATGTGTGTGGCCAGTACAAGGGCAGGGTTATGTTGAGCCCTTTGGCTTTTAGTGTGTGACCGTCCCCTTTAAGAATATGGGAATGGTCCGAAGGAATTGTTTACTGAATTCAGTTATTACAGACTCAATGGAGGGAGCTGTCATTTGTCTCGCACAGGGGGTGCAGCTTTCTCCCGTTCTTGTGATCGCATAATAGATACTATAAACTGGTCATTAAAGCAAGGTCCCTGGGACAGTACTTATGCGATGCATTTGAAAACACGCATGGTATTGTATGGTAACCGCTATCTCACTGACAAAACAGCCTATCGTTGGACTGTCAATTTATAATAAAAATGAATCAATCTAATAAAAATTGTCAAAAACTATGGGCTAATAAAACAAAATAATAAAAACTGCTATGGGCTGACAGCGAAGCAAAAGCGTCAGATCGAGCCAGCCAGGAGTCGTACCTAGAATCTTCTGATCCGTAGTCAGACGCGTTATCCATTGCGCCACTGGCCCACCGGTCTTGCGGTGCTTGTTGGTGTTTGACTGGACAGAGGCCTGTTACAACATCAACTTTTTCTCATGCCATTAACAGGCCTGGCACCAACGTTAGGAAGAGGTCCAATGAGGGGCCTGCTATGAAAAGCTTCAAGATGGAGGTGTCACATGTTTGGGATCTCGGTCTTCCTGGCGTTGCTAACGCAGCTGGGTAGCACGTTACTTGAAAACAGGGCAAGGCTGGCCGCTGGAAAAATCCAGGCATACCTCAGAGACGAAGACAGTCCGTGCTATGCGCTCTGTCAACCTGGAGCTCCTTCGCCACATGCTCTGCAGAGGAAGGGATGAAAACAAAAAGCGGAGTGAGTCAGGCACCTCTTGGCACCGAGACCACGGCTGGGCTCTCCTTGTTATGTTTTGCAAGCTGATTTGATTGAATGGCAAGTTGTCGTGTTGTTAGGATATTCTTACAACGCATATGACAGTTTCTCAGTGGATGAACTGTGATCCAGGGTCAGAGACTCTCTCCTCTCCAGGAGGAAAAGGCTAGCCTTAGTGGTCCTGCTTGAGAAGTTTCAGCAAAATCAGGTAGAGGCCCAGAGCCAGGCTTGAGGAGACGGGCTGAACAGCCCCTTCCCTGTTGGTCTAGTAATCAGGATTCGGCGCTCTCACCGCCGCGGCCCGGGTTCAATTCCCGGTCAGGGAACCTGCTTTTGCCCCACAGCGCAGCCAAGAAAATTTTTGCGTGTGAAAAAGACCTCCTTCGAGCCGGAGTCGAACCAGCGACCTAAAGATTGCCAACATTCCACCTACAGTGCTCCGCTCTACCAGCTGAGCTATCGAAGGCACACGGGTGATGAACAGAACCTCAACCTATCGGGTTTGTGCAGCTCCTCTGCTGGCTAAAAGTGCATTTGGCGCAGACAGAAGCGCTGGCTGTTCGATAAGGGAAGCAAAGACTATCCTAACTTCCCATACCGGGAGTCGAACCCGGGCCGCCTGGGTGAAAACCAGGAATCCTGACCGCTAGACCATATGGGAAAGCCTGCAAGTGGCAATCAGGCTTGTGGGGCATTTTCCATGTGTGTGGCCAGTACAAGGGCAGGGTTATGTTGAGCCCTTTGGCTTTTAGTGTGTGACCGTCCCCTTTAAGAATATGGGAATGGTCCGAAGGAATTGTTTACTGAATTCAGTTATTACAGACTCAATGGAGGGAGCTGTCATTTGTCTCGCCCAGGGGGTGCAGCTTTCTCCCGTTCTTGTGATCGCATAATAGATACTATAAACTGGTCATTAAAGCAAGGTCCCTGGGACAGTACTTATGCGATGCATTTGAAAACACGCATGGTATTGTATGGTAACCGCTATCTCACTGACAAAACAGCCTATCGTTGGACTGTCAATTTACAATAAAAATGAATCAATCTAATAAAAATTGTCAAAAACTATGGGCTAATAAAACAAAATAATAAAAACTGCTATGGGCTGACAGCGAAGCAAAAGCGTCAGATCGAGCCAGCCAGGAGTCGAACCTAGAATCTTCCGATCTGTAGTCAGACGCTTTATCCATTGCGCCACTGGCCCACCGGTCTTGCGGTGCTTGTTGGTGTTTGACTGGACAGAGGCCTGTTACAACATCAACTTTTTCTCATGCCATTAACAGGCCTGGCGCCAACGTTAGGAAGAGGTCCAATGAGGGGCCTGCTATGAAAAGCTTCAAGATGGAGGTGTCACATGTTTGGGATCTCGGTCTTCCTGGCGTTGCTAACGCAGCTGGGTAGCACGTTACTTGAAAACAGGGCAAGGCTGGCCGCTGGAAAAATCCAGGCATACCTCAGAGACGACGACAGTCCGTGCTATGTGCTCTGTCAACCTGGAGCTCCTTCACCACATGCTCTGCAGAGGAAGGGATGAAAACAAAAAGCGGAGTGAGTCAGGCTCCTCTTGGCACCGAGACCACGGCTGGGCTCTCCTTGTTATGTTTTGCAAGCTGATTTGATTGAATGGCAAGTTGTCGTGTTGTTAGGATATTCTTACAACGCATGTGACAGTTTCTCAGTGGATGAACTGTGATCCAGGGTCAGAGACTCTCTCCTCTCCAGGAGGAAAAGGCTAGCCTTAGTGGTCCTGCTTGAGAAGTTTCAGCAAAATCAGGTAGAGGCCCAGAGCCAGGCTTGAGGAGACGGGCTGAACAGCCCCTTCCCTGTTGGTCTAGTAATCAGGATTCGGCGCTCTCACCGCCGCGGCCCGGGTTCAATTCCCGGTCAGGGAACCTGCTTTTGCCCCACAGCGCAGCCAAGAAAATTTTTGCGTGTGAAAAAGACCTCCTTCGAGCCGGAGTCGAACCAGCGACCTAAGGATTGCCAACATTCCACCTACAGTCCTCCGCTCTACCAGCTGAGCTATCGAAGGCACACGGGTGATGAACAGAACCTCAACCTATCGGGTTTGTGCAGCTCCTCTGCTGGCTAAAAGTGCATCTGGCGCAGACAGAAGCGCTGGCTGTTCGATAAGGGAAGCAAAGACTATCCTAACTTCCCATACCGGGAGTCGAACCCGGGCCGCCTGGGTGAAAACCAGGAATCCTGACCGCTAGACCATATGGGAAAGCCTGCAAGTGGCAATCAGGCTTGTGGGGCATTTTCCATGTGTGTGGCCAGTACAAGGGCAGGGTTATGTTGAGCCCTTTGGCTTTTAGTGTGTGACCGTCCCCTTTAAGAATATGGGAATGGTCCGAAGGAATTGTTTACTGAATTCAGTTATTACAGACTCAATGGAGGGAGCTGTCATTTGTCTCGCCCAGGGGGTGCAGCTTTCTCCCGTTCTTGTGATCGCATAATAGATACTATAAACTGGTCATTAAAGCAAGGTCCGTGGGACAGTACTTATGCGATGCATTTGAAAACACGCATGGTATTGTATGGTAACCGCTATCTCACTGACAAAACAGCCTATCGTTGGACTGTCAATTTATAATAAAAATGAATCAATCTAATAAAAATTGTCAAAAACTATGGGCTAATAAAACAAAATAATAAAAACTGCTATGGGCTGACAGCGAAGCAAAAGCGTCAGATCGAGCCAGCCAGGAGTCGAAGCTAGAATCTTCTGATCCGTAGTCAGACGCGTTATCCATTGCGCCACTGGCCCACCGGTCTTGCGGTGCTTGTTGGTGTTTGACTGGACAGAGGCCTGTTACAACATCAACTTTTTCTCATGCCATTAACAGGCCTGGCGCCAACGTTAGGAAGAGGTCCAATGAGGGGCCTGCTATGAAAAGCTTCAAGATGGAGGTGTCACATGTTTGGGATCTCGGTCTTCCTGGCGTTGCTAACGCAGCTGGGTAGCACGTTACTTGAAAACAGGGCAAGGCTGGCCGCTGGAAAAATCCAGGCATACCTCAGAGACGACGACAGTCCGTGCTATGCGCTCTGTCAACCTGGAGCTCCTTCGCCACATGCTCTGCAGAGGAAGGGATGAAAACAAAAAGCGGAGTGAGTCAGGCACCTCTTGGCACCGAGACCACGGCTGGGCTCTCCTTGTTATGTTTTGCAAGCTGATTTGATTGAATGGCAAGTTGTCGTGTTGTTAGGATATTCTTACAACGCATGTGACAGTTTCTCAGTGGATGAACTGTGATCCAGGGTCAGAGACTCTCTCCTCTCCAGGAGGAAAAGGCTAGCCTTAGTGGTCCTGCTTGAGAAGTTTCAGGAAAATCAGGTAGAGGCCCAGAGCCAGGCTTGAGGAGACGGGCTGAACAGCCCCTTCCCTGTTGGTCTAGTAATCAGGATTCGGCGCTCTCACCGCCGCGGCCCGGGTTCAATTCCCGGTCAGGGAACCTGCTTTTGCCCCACAGCGCAGCCAAGAAAATTTTTGCGTGTGAAAAAGACCTCCTTCGAGCCGGAGTCGAACCAGCGACCTAAGGATTGCCAACATTCCACCTACAGTCCTCCGCTCTACCAGCTGAGCTATCGAAGGCACATGGGTGATGAACAGAACCTCAACCTATCAGGTTTCATCTGGCGCAGTTTGAATCGCTGGCTGCTCGATAAGGGAAGCAAAGACAAGCCCAAAATCTGGCAGAGGCCCACAGCCAGGCTTGAGGAGATTCACTGAACAGCCCTTCCCTGGTGGTCTAGTGGTTAGGATTCGGCGCTCTCACCGCCGCGGCCCGGGTTCGATTCCCGGTCAGGGAACGCGCTTTTGCCCTCCAGCAAGGCAAAGAAAGAGTTTGCGTGTGAAAAAGACCTCCTTCGAGCCGGAGTCGAACCAGCAACCTAAGGATTGCCAACATTCCACCTACAGTCCTCCGCTCTACCAGCTGAGCTATCGAAGGCACACAGGTGAGGAACAGAACCTCAACCTATCGGGTTTGTGCAGCTCCTCTGCTGGCTAAAAGTGCATTTGGCGCAGACAGAAGCGCTGGCTGTTCGATAAGGGAAGCAAAGACTATCCTAACTTCCCATACCGGGAGTCGAACCCGAGCCGCCTGGGTGAAAACCAGGAATCCTGACCGCTAGACCATATGGGAAAGCCTGCAAGTGGCAATCAGGCTTGTGGGGCATTTTCCATGTGTGTGGCCAGTACAAGGGCAGGGTTATGTTGAGCCCTTTGGCTTTTAGTGTGTGACCGTCCCCTTTAAGAATATGGGAATGGTCCGAAGGAATTGTTTACTGAATTCAGTTATTACAGACTCAATGGAGGGAGCTGTCATTTGTCTCGCCCAGGGGGTGCAGCTTTCTCCCGTTCTTGTGATCGCATAATAGATACTATAAACTGGTCATTAAAGCAAGGTCCCTGGGACAGTACTTATGCGATGCATTTGAAAACACGCATGGTATTGTATGGTAACCGCTATCTCACTGACAAAACAGCCTATCGTTGGACTGTCAATTTATAATAAAAATGAATCAATCTAATAAAAATTGTCAAAAACTATGGACTAATAAAACAAAATAATAAAAACTGCTATGGGCTGACAGCGAAGCAAAAGCTTCAGATCGAGCCAGCCAGGAGTCGAACCGAGAATCTTCTGATCCGTAGTCAGACGCGTTATCCATTGCGCCACTGGCCCACCGGTCTTGCGGTGCTTGTTGGTGTTTGACTGGACAGAGGCCTGTTACAACATCAACTTTTTCTCATGCCATTAACAGGCCTGGCGCCAACGTTAGGAAGAGGTCCAATGAGGGGCCTGCTATGAAAAGCTTCAAGATGGAGGTGTCACATGTTTGGGATCTCGGTCTTCCTGGCGTTGCTAACGCAGCTGGGTAGCACGTTACTTGAAAACAGGGCAAGGCTGGCCGCTGGAAAAATCCAGGCATACCTCAGAGACGACGACAGTCCGTGCTATGCGCTCTGTCAACCTGGAGCTCCTTCGCCACATGCTCTGCAGAGGAAGGGATGAAAACAAAAAGCGGAGTGAGTCAGGCACCTCTTGGCACCGAGACCACGGCTGGGCTCTCCTTGTTATGTTTTGCAAGCTGATTTGATTGAATGGCAAGTTGTCGTGTTGTTAGGATATTCTTACAACGCATATGACAGTTTCTCAGTGGATGAACTGTGATCCAGGGTCAGAGACTCTCTCCTCTCCAGGAGGAAAAGGCTAGCCTTAGTGGTCCTGCTTGAGAAGTTTCAGCAAAATCAGGTAGAGGCCCAGAGCCAGGCTTGAGGAGACGGGCTGAACAGCCCCTTCCCTGTTGGTCTAGTAATCAGGATTCGGCGCTCTCACCGCCGCGGCCCGGGTTCAATTCCCGGTCAGGGAACCTGCTTTTGCCCCACAGCGCAGCCAAGAAAATTTTTGCGTGTGAAAAAGACCTCCTTCGAGCCGGAGTCGAACCAGCGACCTAAGGATTGCCAACATTCCACCTACAGTCCTCCGCTCTACCAGCTGAGCTATCGAAGGCACACGGGTGATGAACAGAACCTCAACCTATCGGGTTTGTGCAGCTCCTCTGCTGGCTAAAAGTGCATCTGGCGCAGACAGAAGCGCTGGCTGTTCGATAAGGGAAGCAAAGACTATCCTAACTTCCCATACCGGGAGTCGAACCCGGGCCGCCTGGGTGAAAACCAGGAATCCTGACCGCTAGACCATATGGGAAAGCCTGCAAGTGGCAATCAGGCTTGTGGGGCATTTTCCATGTGTGTGGCCAGTACAAGGGCAGGGTTATGTTGAGCCCTTTGGCTTTTAGTGTGTGACCGTCCCCTTTAAGAATATGGGAATGGTCCGAAGGAATTGTTTACTGAATTCAGTTATTACAGACTCAATGGAGGGAGCTGTCATTTGTCTCGCACAGGGGGTGCAGCTTTCTCCCGTTCTTGTGATCGCATAATAGATACTATAAACTGGTCATTAAAGCAAGGTCCCTGGGACAGTACTTATGCGATGCATTTGAAAACACGCATGGTATTGTATGGTAACCGCTATCTCACTGACAAAACAGCCTATCGTTGGACTGTCAATTTATAATAAAAATGAATCAATCTAATAAAAATTGTCAAAAACTATGGGCTAATAAAACAAAATAATAAAAACTGCTATGGGCTGACAGCGAAGCAAAAGCGTCAGATCGAGCCAGCCAGGAGTCGAACCTAGAATCTTCTGATCCGTAGTCAGACGCGTTATCCATTGCGCCACTGGCCCACCGGTCTTGCGGTGCTTGTTGGTGTTTGACTGGACAGAGGCCTGTTACAACATCAACTTTTTCTCATGCCATTAACAGGCCTGGCACCAACGTTAGGAAGAGGTCCAATGAGGGGCCTGCTATGAAAAGCTTCAAGATGGAGGTGTCACATGTTTGGGATCTCGGTCTTCCTGGCGTTGCTAACGCAGCTGGGTAGCACGTTACTTGAAAACAGGGCAAGGCTGGCCGCTGGAAAAATCCAGGCATACCTCAGAGACGACGACAGTCCGTGCTATGCGCTCTGTCAACCTGGAGCTCCTTCGCCACATGCTCTGCAGAGGAAGGGATGAAAACAAAAAGCGGAGTGAGTCAGGCACCTCTTGGCACCGAGACCACGGCTGGGCTCTCCTTGTTATGTTTTGCAAGCTGATTTGATTGAATGGCAAGTTGTCGTGTTGTTAGGATATTCTTACAACGCATGTGACAGTTTCTCAGTGGATGAACTGTGATCCAGGGTCAGAGACTCTCTCCTCTCCAGGAGGAAAAGGCTAGCCTTAGTGGTCCTGCTTGAGAAGTTTCAGCAAAATCAGGTAGAGGCCCAGAGCCAGGCTTGAGGAGACGGGCTGAACAGCCCCTTCCCTGTTGGTCTAGTAATCAGGATTCGGCGCTCTCACCGCCGCGGCCCGGGTTCAATTCCCGGTCAGGGAACCTGCTTTTGCCCCACAGCGCAGCCAAGAAAATTTTTGCGTGTGAAAAAGACCTCCTTCGAGCCGGAGTCGAACCAGCGACCTAAGGATTGCCAACATTCCACCTACAGTCCTCCGCTCTACCAGCTGAGCTATCGAAGGCACACGGGTGATGAACAGAACCTCAACCTATCAGGTTTCATCTGGCGCAGTTTGAATCGCTGGCTGTTCGATAAGGGAAGCAAAGACAAGCCCAAAATCTGGCAGAGGCCCACAGCCAGGCTTGAGGAGATTCACTGAACAGCCCTTCCCTGGTGGTCTAGTGGTTAGGATTCGGCGCTCTCACCGCCGCGGCCCGGGTTCGATTCCCGGTCAGGGAACGCGCTTTTGCCCTCCAGCAAGGCAAAGAAAGAGTTTGCGTGTGAAAAAGACCTCCTTCGAGCCGGAGTCGAACCAGCGACCTAAGGATTGCCAACATTCCACCTACAGTCCTCCGCTCTACCAGCTGAGCTATCGAAGGCACACGGGTGATGAACAGAACCTCAACCTATCGGGTTTGTGCAGCTCCTCTGCTGGCTAAAAGTGCATCTGGCGCAGACAGAAGCGCTGGCTGTTCGATAAGGGAAGCAAAGACTATCTTAACTTCCCATACCGGGAGTCGAACCCGGGCCGCCTGGGTGAAAACCAGGAATCCTGACCGCTAGACCATATGGGAAAGCCTGCAAGTGGCAATCAGGCTTGTGGGGCATTTTCCATGTGTGTGGCCAGTACAAGGGCAGGGTTATGTTGAGCCCTTTGGCTTTTAGTGTGTGACCGTCCCCTTTAAGAATATGGGAATGGTCCGAAGGAATTGTTTACTGAATTCAGTTATTACAGACTCAATGGAGGGAGCTGTCATTTGTCTCGCCCAGGGGGTGCAGCTTTCTCCCGTTCTTGTGATCGCATAATAGATACTATAAACTGGTCATTAAAGCAAGGTCCCTGGGACAGTACTTATGCGATGCATTTGAAAACACGCATGGTATTGTATGGTAACCGCTATCTCACTGACAAAACAGCCTATCGTTGGACTGTCAATTTATAATAAAAATGAATCAATCTAATAAAAATTGTCAAAAACTATGGGCTAATAAAACAAAATAATAAAAACTGCTATGGGCTGACAGCGAAGCAAAAGCGTCAGATCGAGCCAGCCAGGAGTCGAACCTAGAATCTTCTGATCCGTAGTCAGACGCGTTATCCATTGCGCCACTGGCCCACCCGTCTTGCGGTGCTTGTTGGTGTTTGACTGGACAGAGGCCTGTTACAACATCAACTTTTTCTCATGCCATTAACAGGCCTGGCGCCAACGTTAGGAAGAGGTCCAATGAGGGGCCTGCTATGAAAAGCTTCAAGATGGAGGTGTCACATGTTTGGGATCTCGGTCTTCCTGGCGATGCTAACGCAGCTGGGTAGCACGTTACTTGAAAACAGGGCAAGGCTGGCCGCTGGAAAAATCCAGGCATACCTCAGAGACGACGACAGTCCGTGCTATGCGCTCTGTCAACCTGGAGCTCCTTCGCCACATGCTCTGCAGAGGAAGGGATGAAAACAAAAAGCGGAGTGAGTCAGGCACCTCTTGGCACCGAGACCACGGCTGGGCTCTCCTTGTTATGTTTTGCAAGCTGATTAGATTGAATGGCAAGTTGTCGTGTTGTTAGGATATTCTTACAACGCATGTGACAGTTTCTCAGTGGATGAACTGTGATCCAGGGTCAGAGACTCTCTCCTCTCCAGGAGGAAAAGGCTAGCCTTAGTGGTCCTGCTTGAGAAGTTTCAGCAAAATCAGGTAGAGGCCCAGAGCCAGGCTTGAGGAGACGGGCTGAACAGCCCCTTCCCTGTTGGTCTAGTAATCAGGATTCGGCGCTCTCACCGCCGCGGCCCGGGTTCAATTCCCGGTCAGGGAACCTGCTTTTGCCCCACAGCGCAGCCAAGAAAATTTTTGCGTGTGAAAAAGACCTCCTTCGAGCCGGAGTCGAACCAGCGACCTAAGGATTGCCAACATTCCACCTACAGTCCTCCGCTCTACCAGCTGAGCTATCGAAGGCACACGGGTGATGAACAGAACCTCAACCTATCGGGTTTGTGCAGCTCCTCTGCTGGCTAAAAGTGCATCTGGCGCAGACAGAAGCGCTGGCTGTTCGATAAGGGAAGCAAAGACTATCCTAACTTCCCATACCGGGAGTCGAACCCGGGCCGCCTGGGTGAAAACCAGGAATCCTGACCGCTAGACCATATGGGAAAGCCTGCAAGTGGCAATCAGGCTTTTGGGGCATTTTCCATGTGTGTGGCCAGTACAAGGGCAGGGTTATGTTGAGCCCTTTGGCTTTTAGTGTGTGACCGTCCCCTTTAAGAATATGGGAATGGTCCGAAGGAATTGTTTACTGAATTCAGTTATTACAGACTCAATGGAGGGAGCTGTCATTTGTCTCGCCCAGGGGGTGCAGCTTTCTCCCGTTCTTGTGATCGCATAATAGATACTATAAACTGGTCATTAAAGCAAGGTCCCTGGGACAGTACTTATGCGATGCATTTGAAAACACGCATGGTATTGTATGGTAACCGCTATCTCACTGACAAAACAGCCTATCGTTGGACTGTCAATTTATAATAAAAATGAATCAATCTAATAAAAATTGTCAAAAACTATGGGCTAATAAAACAAAATAATAAAAACTGCTATGGGCTGACAGCGAAGCAAAAGCGTCAGATCGAGCCAGCCAGGAGTCGAACCTAGAATCTTCTGATCCGTAGTCAGACGCGTTATCCATTGCGCCACGGGCCCACCGGTCTTGCGGTGCTTGTTGGTGTTTGACTGGACAGAGGCCTGTTACAACATCAACTTTTTCTCATGCCATTAACAGGCCTGGCGCCAACGTTAGGAAGAGGTCCAATGAGGGGCCTGCTATGAAAAGCTTCAAGATGGAGGTGTCACATGTTTGGGATCTCGGTCTTCCTGGCGTTGCTAACGCAGCTGGGTAGCACGTTACTTGAAAACAGGGCAAGGCTGGCCGCTGGAAAAATCCAGGCATACCTCAGAGACGACGACAGTCCGTGCTATGCGCTCTGTCAACCTGGAGCTCCTTCGCCACATGCTCTGCAGAGGAAGGGATGAAAACAAAAAGCGGAGTGAGTCAGGCACCTCTTGGCACCGAGACCACGGCTGGGCTCTCCTTGTTATGTTTTGCAAGCTGATTTGATTGAATGGCAAGTTGTCGTGTTGTTAGGATATTCTTACAACGCATGTGACAGTTTCTCAGTGGATGAACTGTGATCCAGGGTCAGAGACTCTCTCCTCTCCAGGAGGAAAAGGCTAGCCTTAGTGGTCCTGCTTGAGAAGTTTCAGCAAAATCAGGTAGAGGCCCAGAGCCAGGCTTGAGGAGACGGGCTGACCAGCCCCTTCCCTGTTGGTCTAGTAATCAGGATTCGGCGCTCTCACCGCCGCGGCCCGGGTTCAATTCCCGGTCAGGGAACCTGCTTTTGCCCCACAGCGCAGCCAAGAAAATTTTTGCGTGTGAAAAAGACCTCCTTCGAGCCGGAGTCGAACCAGCGACCTAAGGATTGCCAACATTCCACCTACAGTCCTCCGCTCTACCAGCTGAGCTATCGAAGGCACACGGGTGATGAACAGAACCTCAACCTATCGGGTTTGTGCAGCTCCTCTGCTGGCTAAAAGTGCATCTGGCGCAGACAGAAGCGCTGGCTGTTCGATAAGGGAAGCAAAGACTATCCTAACTTCCCATACCGGGAGTCGAACCCGGGCCGCCTGGGTGAAAACCAGGAATCCTGACCGCTAGACCATATGGGAAAGCCTGCAAGTGGCAATCAGGCTTGTGGGGCATTTTCCATGTGTGTGGCCAGTACAAGGGCAGGGTTATGTTGAGCCCTTTGGCTTTTAGTGTGTGACCGTCCCCTTTAAGAATATGGGAATGGTCCGAAGGAATTGTTTACTGAATTCAGTTATTACAGACTCAATGGAGGGAGCTGTCATTTTTCTCGCCCAGGGGGTGCAGCTTTCTCCCGTTCTTGTGATCGCATAATAGATACTATAAACTGGTCATTAAAGCAAGGTCCCTGGGACAGTACTTATGCGATGCATTTGAAAACACGCATGGTATTGTATGGTAACCGCTATCTCACTGACAAAACAGCCTATCGTTGGACTGTCAATTTATAATAAAAATGAATCAATCTAATAAAAATTGTCAAAAACTATGGGCTAATAAAACAAAATAATAAAAACTGCTATGGGCTGACAGCGAAGCAAAAGCGTCAGATCGAGCCAGCCAGGAGTCGAACCTAGAATCTTCCGATCTGTAGTCAGACGCGTTATCCATTGCGCCACTGGCCCACCGGTCTTGCGGTGCTTGTTGGTGTTTGACTGGACAGAGGCCTGTTACAACATCAACTTTTTCTCATGCCATTAACAGGCCTGGCGCCAACGTTAGGAAGAGGTCCAATGAGGGGCCTGCTATGAAAAGCTTCAAGATGGAGGTGTCACATGTTTGGGATCTCGGTCTTCCTGGCGTTGCTAACGCAGCTGGGTAGCACGTTACTTGAAAACAGGGCAAGGCTGGCCGCTGGAAAAATCCAGGCATACCTCAGAGACGACGACAGTCCGTGCTATGCGCTCTGTCAACCTGGAGCTCCTTCGCCACATGCTCTGCAGAGGAAGGGATGAAAACAAAAAGCGGAGTGAGTCAGGCTCCTCTTGGCACCGAGACCACGGCTGGGCTCTCCTTGTTATGTTTTGCAAGCTGATTTGATTGAATGGCAAGTTGTCGTGTTGTTAGGATATTCTTACAACGCATGTGACAGTTTCTCAGTGGATGAACTGTGATCCAGGGTCAGAGACTCTCTCCTCTCCAGGAGGAAAAGGCTAGCCTTAGTGGTCCTGCTTGAGAAGTTTCAGCAAAATCAGGTAGAGGCCCAGAGCCAGGCTTGAGGAGACGGGCTGAACAGCCCCTTCCCTGTTGGTCTAGTAATCAGGATTCGGCGCTCTCACCGCCGCGGCCCGGGTTCAATTCCCGGTCAGGGAACCTGCTTTTGCCCCACAGCGCAGCCAAGAAAATTTTTGCGTGTGAAAAAGACCTCCTTCGAGCCGGAGTCGAACCAGCGACCTAAGGATTGCCAACATTCCACCTACAGTCCTCCGCTCTACCAGCTGAGCTATCGAAGGCACATGGGTGATGAACAGAACCTCAACCTATCAGGTTTCATCTGGCGCAGTTTGAATCGCTGGCTGTTCGATAAGGGAAGCAAAGACAAGCCCAAAATCTGGCAGAGGCCCACAGCCAGGCTGGAGGAGATTCACTGAACAGCCCTTCCCTGGTGGTCTAGTGGTTAGGATTCGGCGCTCTCACCGCCGCGGCCCGGGTTCGATTCCCGGTCAGGGAACGCGCTTTTGCCCTCCAGCAAGGCAAAGAAAGAGTTTGCGTGTGAAAAAGACCTCCTTCGAGCCGGAGTCGAACCAGCGACCTAAGGATTGCCAACATTCCACCTACAGTCCTCCGCTCTACCAGCTGAGCTATCGAAGGCACACGGGTGATGAACAGAACCTCAACCTATCGGGTTTGTGCAGCTCCTCTGCTGGCTAAAAGTGCATCTGGCGCAGACAGAAGCGCTGGCTGTTCGATAAGGGAAGCAAAGACTATCCTAACTTCCCATACCGGGAGTCGAACCCGGGCCGCCTGGGTGAAAACCAGGAATCCTGACCGCTAGACCATATGGGAAAGCCTGCAAGTGGCAATCAGGCTTGTGGGGCATTTTCCATGTGTGTGGCCAGTACAAGGGCAGGGTTATGTTGAGCCCTTTGGCTTTTAGTGTGTGACCGTCCCCTTTAAGAATATGGGAATGGTCCGAAGGAATTGTTTACTGAATTCAGTTATTACAGACTCAATGGAGGGAGCTGTCATTTGTCTCGCACAGGGGGTGCAGCTTTCTCCCGTTCTTGTGATCGCATAATAGATACTATAAACTGGTCATTAAAGCAAGGTCCCTGGGACAGTACTTATGCGATGCATTTGAAAACACGCATGGTATTGTATGGTAACCGCTATCTCACTGACAAAACAGCCTATCGTTGGACTGTCAATTTATAATAAAAATGAATCAATCTAATAAAAATTGTCAAAAACTATGGGCTAATAAAACAAAATAATAAAAACTGCTATGGGCTGACAGCGAAGCAAAAGCGTCAGATCGAGCCAGCCAGGAGTCGAACCTAGAATCTTCTGATCCGTAGTCAGACGCGTTATCCATTGCGCCACTGGCCCACCGGTCTTGCGGTGCTTGTTGGTGTTTGACTGGACAGAGGCCTGTTACAACATCAACTTTTTCTCATGCCATTAACAGGCCTGGCGCCAACGTTAGGAAGAGGTCCAATGAGGGGCCTGCTATGAAAAGCTTCAAGATGGAGGTGTCACATGTTTGGGATCTCGGTCTTCCTGGCATTGCTAACGCAGCTGGGTAGCACGTTACTTGAAAACAGGGCAAGGCTGGCCGCTGGAAAAATCCAGGCATACCTCAGAGACGACGACAGTCCGTGCTATGCGCTCTGTCAACCTGGAGCTCCTTCGCCACATGCTCTGCAGAGGAAGGGATGAAAACAAAAAGCGGAGTGAGTCAGGCACCTCTTGGCACCGAGACCACGGCTGGGCTCTCCTTGTTATGTTTTGCAAGCTGATTTGATTGAATGGCAAGTTGTCGTGTTGTTAGGATATTCTTACAACGCATGTGACAGTTTCTCAGTGGATGAACTGTGATCCAGGGTCAGAGACTCTCTCCTCTCCAGGAGGAAAAGGCTAGCCTTAGTGGTCCTGCTTGAGAAGTTTCAGCAAAATCAGGTAGAGGCCCAGAGCCAGGCTTGAGGAGACGGGCTGAACAGCCCCTTCCCTGTTGGTCTAGTAATCAGGATTCGGCGCTCTCACCGCCGCGGCCCGGGTTCAATTCCCGGTCAGGGAACCTGCTTTTGCCCCACAGCGCAGCCAAGAAAATTTTTGCGTGTGAAAAAGACCTCCTTCGAGCCGGAGTCGAACCAGCGACCTAAGGATTGCCAACATTCCACCTACAGTCCTCCGGTCTACCAGCTGAGCTATCGAAGGCACACGGGTGATGAACAGAACCTCAACCTATCGGGTTTGTGCAGCTCCTCTGCTGGCTAAAAGTGCATCTGGCGCAGACAGAAGCGCTGGCTGTTCGATAAGGGAAGCAAAGACTATCCTAACTTCCCATACCGGGAGTCGAACCCGGGCTGCCTGGGTGAAAACCAGGAATCCTGACCGCTAGACCATATGGGAAAGCCTGCAAGTGGCAATCAGGCAGTTGATCAGAGGCACACCAAGAGTGTTGCACCCCTTCTCTCCTTCATACGCCTGCAGAAGCTGGGAAATGAGTGCCTCCATCTCGCTGCTACTCCGTGTCGTACGCTTACAGTGCAGCGCCATTTCTGCCCGTGTGATGTGCCGCATCACATCTGCGTCTGACAGGTGGATGTGCTTTGCCTCCAGCTCTGCACGCTTGGCCTCCTTCAGTGCATGCACATCCTGCTCGTCCCAGAGAAAAATGCACTGGCTCAGCTGGTTCATAAAGCCAGCATAGAGGGAGTGTGAGTCAGTGGTGCACCCCACAGCAATCCTACGCATGAAGTGCCATATGTCAAGCCGAATCTGCATACTGCCCCATTGCCGGAACATGCTGTGCAGATGTGTGGACCCACAACAGTCTCGGTCGACATACAGCACCTCAGGAGGCGGCACTCCAGCATCCTCGTAGCGGCTGATGAGGCCACCAATCATCTTTCCCAGACCGTAGCCCTCACTGGCCGTCAGCACCGACATGACGATCTGGCCGTGCTCGTTCCCGATGTTGGTGGCCCAGGATGCTGTTGCACGGCTCTCCCCTGCCAGCTTTTTCACAATTTTTTTGGTCGAGTCCATCTTAAGAACTCGACCAAACTGAGAAGTAATGGAGGCCTTTATCTCCTCCAGCC
>NC_137112.1:6794070-6801570 GCF_949357685.1 Gobio gobio | reverse complement strand
ATGGAGGGAGCTGTCATTTGTCTCGCCCAGGGGGTGCAGCTTTCTCCCGTTCTTGTGATCGCATAATAGATACTATAAACTGGTCATTAAAGCAAGGTCCCTGGGACAGTACTTATGCGATGCATTTGAAAACACGCATGGTATTGTATGGTAACCGCTATCTCACTGACAAAACAGCCTATCGTTGGACTGTCAATTTATAATAAAAATGAATCAATCTAATAAAAATTGTCAAAAACTATGGGCTAATAAAACAAAATAATAAAAACTGCTATGGGCTGACAGCGAAGCAAAAGCGTCAGATCGAGCCAGCCAGGAGTCGAACCTAGAATCTTCTGATCCGTAGTCAGACGCGTTATCCATTGCGCCACGGGCCCACCGGTCTTGCGGTGCTTGTTGGTGTTTGACTGGACAGAGGCCTGTTACAACATCAACTTTTTCTCATGCCATTAACAGGCCTGGCGCCAACGTTAGGAAGAGGTCCAATGAGGGGCCTGCTATGAAAAGCTTCAAGATGGAGGTGTCACATGTTTGGGATCTCGGTCTTCCTGGCGTTGCTAACGCAGCTGGGTAGCACGTTACTTGAAAACAGGGCAAGGCTGGCCGCTGGAAAAATCCAGGCATACCTCAGAGACGACGACAGTCCGTGCTATGCGCTCTGTCAACCTGGAGCTCCTTCGCCACATGCTCTGCAGAGGAAGGGATGAAAACAAAAAGCGGAGTGAGTCAGGCACCTCTTGGCACCGAGACCACGGCTGGGCTCTCCTTGTTATGTTTTGCAAGCTGATTTGATTGAATGGCAAGTTGTCGTGTTGTTAGGATATTCTTACAACGCATGTGACAGTTTCTCAGTGGATGAACTGTGATCCAGGGTCAGAGACTCTCTCCTCTCCAGGAGGAAAAGGCTAGCCTTAGTGGTCCTGCTTGAGAAGTTTCAGCAAAATCAGGTAGAGGCCCAGAGCCAGGCTTGAGGAGACGGGCTGAACAGCCCCTTCCCTGTTGGTCTAGTAATCAGGATTCGGCGCTCTCACCGCCGCGGCCCGGGTTCAATTCCCGGTCAGGGAACCTGCTTTTGCCCCACAGCGCAGCCAAGAAAATTTTTGCGTGTGAAAAAGACCTCCTTCGAGCCGGAGTCGAACCAGCGACCTAAGGATTGCCAACATTCCACCTACAGTCCTCCGCTCTACCAGCTGAGCTATCGAAGGCACACGGGTGATGAACAGAACCTCAACCTATCGGGTTTGTGCAGCTCCTCTGCTGGCTAAAAGTGCATCTGGCGCAGACAGAAGCGCTGGCTGTTCGATAAGGGAAGCAAAGACTATCCTAACTTCCCATACCGGGAGTCGAACCCGGGCCGCCTGGGTGAAAACCAGGAATCCTGACCGCTAGACCATATGGGAAAGCCTGCAAGTGGCAATCAGGCTTGTGGGGCATTTTCCATGTGTGTGGCCAGTACAAGGGCAGGGTTATGTTGAGCCCTTTGGCTTTTAGTGTGTGACCGTCCCCTTTAAGAATATGGGAATGGTCCGAAGGAATTGTTTACTGAATTCAGTTATTACAGACTCAATGGAGGGAGCTGTCATTTTTCTCGCCCAGGGGGTGCAGCTTTCTCCCGTTCTTGTGATCGCATAATAGATACTATAAACTGGTCATTAAAGCAAGGTCCCTGGGACAGTACTTATGCGATGCATTTGAAAACACGCATGGTATTGTATGGTAACCGCTATCTCACTGACAAAACAGCCTATCGTTGGACTGTCAATTTATAATAAAAATGAATCAATCTAATAAAAATTGTCAAAAACTATGGGCTAATAAAACAAAATAATAAAAACTGCTATGGGCTGACAGCGAAGCAAAAGCGTCAGATCGAGCCAGCCAGGAGTCGAACCTAGAATCTTCCGATCTGTAGTCAGACGCGTTATCCATTGCGCCACTGGCCCACCGGTCTTGCGGTGCTTGTTGGTGTTTGACTGGACAGAGGCCTGTTACAACATCAACTTTTTCTCATGCCATTAACAGGCCTGGCGCCAACGTTAGGAAGAGGTCCAATGAGGGGCCTGCTATGAAAAGCTTCAAGATGGAGGTGTCACATGTTTGGGATCTCGGTCTTCCTGGCGTTGCTAACGCAGCTGGGTAGCACGTTACTTGAAAACAGGGCAAGGCTGGCCGCTGGAAAAATCCAGGCATACCTCAGAGACGACGACAGTCCGTGCTATGCGCTCTGTCAACCTGGAGCTCCTTCGCCACATGCTCTGCAGAGGAAGGGATGAAAACAAAAAGCGGAGTGAGTCAGGCTCCTCTTGGCACCGAGACCACGGCTGGGCTCTCCTTGTTATGTTTTGCAAGCTGATTTGATTGAATGGCAAGTTGTCGTGTTGTTAGGATATTCTTACAACGCATGTGACAGTTTCTCAGTGGATGAACTGTGATCCAGGGTCAGAGACTCTCTCCTCTCCAGGAGGAAAAGGCTAGCCTTAGTGGTCCTGCTTGAGAAGTTTCAGCAAAATCAGGTAGAGGCCCAGAGCCAGGCTTGAGGAGACGGGCTGAACAGCCCCTTCCCTGTTGGTCTAGTAATCAGGATTCGGCGCTCTCACCGCCGCGGCCCGGGTTCAATTCCCGGTCAGGGAACCTGCTTTTGCCCCACAGCGCAGCCAAGAAAATTTTTGCGTGTGAAAAAGACCTCCTTCGAGCCGGAGTCGAACCAGCGACCTAAGGATTGCCAACATTCCACCTACAGTCCTCCGCTCTACCAGCTGAGCTATCGAAGGCACATGGGTGATGAACAGAACCTCAACCTATCAGGTTTCATCTGGCGCAGTTTGAATCGCTGGCTGTTCGATAAGGGAAGCAAAGACAAGCCCAAAATCTGGCAGAGGCCCACAGCCAGGCTGGAGGAGATTCACTGAACAGCCCTTCCCTGGTGGTCTAGTGGTTAGGATTCGGCGCTCTCACCGCCGCGGCCCGGGTTCGATTCCCGGTCAGGGAACGCGCTTTTGCCCTCCAGCAAGGCAAAGAAAGAGTTTGCGTGTGAAAAAGACCTCCTTCGAGCCGGAGTCGAACCAGCGACCTAAGGATTGCCAACATTCCACCTACAGTCCTCCGCTCTACCAGCTGAGCTATCGAAGGCACACAGGTGATGAACAGAACCTCAACCTATCGGGTTTGTGCAGCTCCTCTGCTGGCTAAAAGTGCATCTGGCGCAGACAGAAGCGCTGGCTGTTCGATAAGGGAAGCAAAGACTATCCTAACTTCCCATACCGGGAGTCGAACCCGGGCCGCCTGGGTGAAAACCAGGAATCCTGACCGCTAGACCATATGGGAAAGCCTGCAAGTGGCAATCAGGCTTGTGGGGCATTTTCCATGTGTGTGGCCAGTACAAGGGCAGGGTTATGTTGAGCCCTTTGGCTTTTAGTGTGTGACCGTCCCCTTTAAGAATATGGGAATGGTCCGAAGGAATTGTTTACTGAATTCAGTTATTACAGACTCAATGGAGGGAGCTGTCATTTGTCTCGCACAGGGGGTGCAGCTTTCTCCCGTTCTTGTGATCGCATAATAGATACTATAAACTGGTCATTAAAGCAAGGTCCCTGGGACAGTACTTATGCGATGCATTTGAAAACACGCATGGTATTGTATGGTAACCGCTATCTCACTGACAAAACAGCCTATCGTTGGACTGTCAATTTATAATAAAAATGAATCAATCTAATAAAAATTGTCAAAAACTATGGGCTAATAAAACAAAATAATAAAAACTGCTATGGGCTGACAGCGAAGCAAAAGCGTCAGATCGAGCCAGCCAGGAGTCGAACCTAGAATCTTCTGATCCGTAGTCAGACGCGTTATCCATTGCGCCACTGGCCCACCGGTCTTGCGGTGCTTGTTGGTGTTTGACTGGACAGAGGCCTGTTACAACATCAACTTTTTCTCATGCCATTAACAGGCCTGGCGCCAACGTTAGGAAGAGGTCCAATGAGGGGCCTGCTATGAAAAGCTTCAAGATGGAGGTGTCACATGTTTGGGATCTCGGTCTTCCTGGCATTGCTAACGCAGCTGGGTAGCACGTTACTTGAAAACAGGGCAAGGCTGGCCGCTGGAAAAATCCAGGCATACCTCAGAGACGACGACAGTCCGTGCTATGCGCTCTGTCAACCTGGAGCTCCTTCGCCACATGCTCTGCAGAGGAAGGGATGAAAACAAAAAGCGGAGTGAGTCAGGCACCTCTTGGCACCGAGACCACGGCTGGGCTCTCCTTGTTATGTTTTGCAAGCTGATTTGATTGAATGGCAAGTTGTCGTGTTGTTAGGATATTCTTACAACGCATGTGACAGTTTCTCAGTGGATGAACTGTGATCCAGGGTCAGAGACTCTCTCCTCTCCAGGAGGAAAAGGCTAGCCTTAGTGGTCCTGCTTGAGAAGTTTCAGCAAAATCAGGTAGAGGCCCAGAGCCAGGCTTGAGGAGACGGGCTGAACAGCCCCTTCCCTGTTGGTCTAGTAATCAGGATTCGGCGCTCTCACCGCCGCGGCCCGGGTTCAATTCCCGGTCAGGGAACCTGCTTTTGCCCCACAGCGCAGCCAAGAAAATTTTTGCGTGTGAAAAAGACCTCCTTCGAGCCGGAGTCGAACCAGCGACCTAAGGATTGCCAACATTCCACCTACAGTCCTCCGGTCTACCAGCTGAGCTATCGAAGGCACACGGGTGATGAACAGAACCTCAACCTATCGGGTTTGTGCAGCTCCTCTGCTGGCTAAAAGTGCATCTGGCGCAGACAGAAGCGCTGGCTGTTCGATAAGGGAAGCAAAGACTATCCTAACTTCCCATACCGGGAGTCGAACCCGGGCTGCCTGGGTGAAAACCAGGAATCCTGACCGCTAGACCATATGGGAAAGCCTGCAAGTGGCAATCAGGCAGTTGATCAGAGGCACACCAAGAGTGTTGCACCCCTTCTCTCCTTCATACGCCTGCAGAAGCTGGGAAATGAGTGCCTCCATCTCGCTGCTACTCCGTGTCGTACGCTTACAGTGCAGCGCCATTTCTGCCCGTGTGATGTGCCGCATCACATCTGCGTCTGACAGGTGGATGTGCTTTGCCTCCAGCTCTGCACGCTTGGCCTCCTTCAGTGCATGCACATCCTGCTCGTCCCAGAGAAAAATGCACTGGCTCAGCTGGTTCATAAAGCCAGCATAGAGGGAGTGTGAGTCAGTGGTGCACCCCACAGCAATCCTACGCATGAAGTGCCATATGTCAAGCCGAATCTGCATACTGCCCCATTGCCGGAACATGCTGTGCAGATGTGTGGACCCACAACAGTCTCGGTCGACATACAGCACCTCAGGAGGCGGCACTCCAGCATCCTCGTAGCGGCTGATGAGGCCACCAATCATCTTTCCCAGACCGTAGCCCTCACTGGCCGTCAGCACCGACATGACGATCTGGCCGTGCTCGTTCCCGATGTTGGTGGCCCAGGATGCTGTTGCACGGCTCTCCCCTGCCAGCTTTTTCACAATTTTTTTGGTCGAGTCCATCTTAAGAACTCGACCAAACTGAGAAGTAATGGAGGCCTTTATCTCCTCCAGCCTGCTCAGCACATCCTGGGAGTATACCTGCATCAGCCAGCGATGCTTTGGCACTGTGAGCATCGCTGGTAGATCCCCGAAGTCAACAGGAGCCACCAGCCCCGAAGCAACAGCCTGCATAAGCCCCCTGCAGTCTGTGAGGAACTGGAGCTGCTTGTGTAGCCAAACCTCAGAGTGCTGCTCCTCCAGTTGCTTTTGGACCTGGCTGCTGCTGTTCCCCAGGCCCCTCTGGCGCATCTGCCGCACCACCTGCATGTCGCAGCCCAGCTTGGAGGTGAGCAGACATGGGAACTGCACCCGGTGGCCGATGTCCAGCTGGCTGACGATGTTGTGGCTCCAGCTAATCACCTTCCTTTTGCACCCCTTACAGGCAAGGTATTCGGCTGCCATGAAGTAATGGCTGGCAACACCTACCATCCGCCTTATTTTCTGGTGCAGTCCGGCAGAGGTGAGTTCATGTCTGCCACAGTCTTCATGTGGACAGATCAGACGCACACGCCAGAGTTTCCTTGGCATCCAGAGGACCAAGGGATGTCCAAAATACTGTTCCATCGCTGGAACGCCAGTGGGAGCAAGTGATGGCTGTGGGGGGTACCACCACATCCTGTCCACCCTGGCAAAATCCAGCTCTGGCTGTCCAGTCCGGGACCACTTAAATAATGCCTTGGATATCCACTGCTGGTCCAAGATTGGCAAGACGGTTATCCAGCCAGCAGGGAGGCAAACTTTGCTCTCTATTAAACAGAACAATAATAAAATACTGTATATTAGGCACTTGTTTTGTGTATGATATGTGTAGGCATGTGCCAGTATCAAATTTTCGTGTTGCGATTAATTGCTGTAGCTTTTATCACAGTATACGATATTATCACGGAATTGAAATACGTTGCAAAAAAAGTGTTGTCATATTATAACAGGTTTAATAACTTTTTTTATAACAAAAAAAACCTGAACATTTAAATACAATAAAGCAATACACAAAAATGTATAAAGTAAACATTTTCAACGCGTTCCTCTTTGACGTGTTGTTCATTTTAAACGGTTGTTGGGTAAAGTATTCTTAAAATGCATCCTAAAAATCAGAATAATTCGTAATAAATAATTATTCACGGTATTTTGAAGTGCCCATAATAACAATATCGTGCATGTTCATTATTGTGATATATCGTATTACCGTATACCGGCACATGTCTAGATATGTGTGAGCATGATCTTTGTGAGTATATTACGTGTTGCTATGTCCTCCTCGGCATGCTCTGCTGCCACTACAAGGTCCAGGTCATCCATCTCACAGCTCCCCTGCAGCTCCTCCTGCACCTGCTGCACAGCTGGAACAGCTAAACAGGAAAATAATTAATGTTAAGAAATAAATCATCTGTCATTACGCATATTTAGAAAATATGTCTATTGTACACCTTATATTACATTATATACTTACAAGGCTGAAACCTGGGTGCTGAGACAAGTCTTTTCACAGACTTGTCTAGTGTCCTTTGACACATGGTCTTTCCCAACAACAAGGACCGCAGTGAGGACACTGGCATGTTGGGAGAACGTTGTGTCCTGGTGGCAGAGGGTGGGACCCTGGTGGCAGAGGGTGGGACCCTGGTGGCAGAGGGTGGGACCCTGGTGGCAGAGGGTGGGACCCTGGTGGCAGAGGCAGAGGGTGGGACCCTGGTGGCAGAGGGTGGGACCCTGGTGGCAGAGGCAGAGGGTGGGACCCTGGTGGCAGAGGGTGGGACCCTGGTGGCGGAAGCTAGGGCACTGGTGGTAGAGGAGGTGGACTGGGAGCTGGAGGAGGAAGCCTGGGACTGCTGAAGTTTGAAGGAGATAGCCTCCCGGCCCTCAGGAAACATCTCCATGTACTCCCTAAAAGCCTCCTTGTTGGCCCTGTTGCTCATGGAGTCTTTCACCTCATTG